>NW_010392584.1:21873-41704 GCF_000710305.1 Buceros rhinoceros silvestris
GCTGACATCTTGAGCTTAGTCCATAGCAGGTAAATATAAGAGTTTTTATTATGAACCTTTTTAAAAGCTTTGTAAATCTAGTTAAAATTGTTTTGGGTGGATTAACACTGCTCTTCACAGAACTTTTACTGACATATGAGATATGGTTTACTTTAAAAAAACTATTTGGGAACCTCTGAGATTACGACCATTAACTTTCACACATCATTGTGCTTAGTTCATGTGTGCAAGGCAATTAGGTAGCAGGTCCAAGATAGAAATGCTGATGGATTACAGGGAGCTCAGTGGTTTAGGAAGGTAGATACATGCTCTTGAAACTATAAGCAGCCTGAACAAGAGTAGTCTTTAAGTGGTGGAAGCTGTGTTCAAAAAGTAGATCTTTCTGGAGGTGTGTTTAGGATAAGCTTGGGAAGGAGGCATATGCGTTTTTCTGCTACCAATACAACCCAAGTCCAACACTAAGTCCATGTTACTGCTGTTATGCTCTCCCCTATGTGTTAGGTATGTAAAAGCATCTGTTGCTTTTACCTTTAAAGTGTTCAGCTGCTATGAATGGAGAGAAAAGTAGTCTTATTTGCTATTTTGGCTTTCTTGGGGATTAGCAACCGTTTACACGTGTTTAATTTCTTGGTTAATGCTGTATGGTTATGCTTTTCTCATTCAGTTTGTAAGCAATCTAGAGCTATATTCTATAGGAATGAAAATAGCTTTGTTTCGCTTTCAACATGCATGTGTATGTACATCCATGAAAAAAAAAATGAAGGAGTGTTATGCTTGATATAACGCTTCTCAGGAGGCTGAGTGGAAATTAGTTGAACTTATTTAAAAGTGAGTAGTGTTGTCTCAGGATACCATGTCCATCTGAGCTCTAGAGTTGGTTTTTTTCATGTTTCTCTAATATAAATGTTTATTATTGAGCTTAAGAATTGCATGGTAGTATGTGACGTTTATCATACTGATCTTAAACCAAATATTTTTATGCACACACAGTTTTATATATACACACATGTATATATACAATATTTATATAAGCATACATGATGCATATAAAAATATATGTATACATGTATTTTGACAGTTACTGCCTGATGTGCAGCAGTAAAAACCTGGAAAGTAAGAAACAGTTGGAAACCTATTTTAGGACCCATGAAATTAAGATCCCATAAAAAAGAAGCAGCTGAGAAACTTAGGTCTACTGAAAAATCACGAATTTTCAACCAATCTTGGGATTAACGCTTAAAATCAAACAATGCATAACTTTAACAGTTTTCCAGTCCATCTTTAAGGTGCAGAGTTGATGTGGTTCGTCAGATCACCCTAAGTGGTGGATATTTGCTTGTGAGATCATTATCTAAAAAACGTTTTTAATAATTTTCTGCAACTTTTGAGTGGGCTCTTGATCTAGGAAACCAGTATCTCAGATATGCAGCATATGTGCTTACATAACATCCACATACTGTCGAGCGATGCTGTAGAGGAATTTTTTGGGGGTGTGTGTGTGTGTGTGTGTGTACTGGAAGGAGTAAAGTGTTAATCTTTTTTATTTCAGAATGATATTCACAACCTTTTTGCATCAGTATTATATGCATTCTTTTTTACTGTATAGTTTTCCCATGCGTATTCACACACATAGGTGAAGTTACCAAACAAAAGTTGTATCTGAGAAGGCTAGGTGCAGGAGGGAAGGCAAGTAGGTTTGAGATATCTTGTCCAAGCAGCTAGACATGTGCCAGAGGTGAGGACAGTATGCAAAAGATTTTTTTTTTTAACTGTGGAACTAATTATAAGCATCTTAATCACGAACACACCAGAAAGGTTGCTGAAAAGACTGAATAGATTCATTGTCAAGGCCATATATTAGCAAGGTCATATATAATAAACCTTCATCTGTTCTTGCTTATTAACAGAAAGATTGGGAGAGCAATATAAATGGTAGCCATCTCTTCTCTTAAAATCCACAGAGAGATTAAGTTCAGGGGCATATTATTTCCTTACAAACCATGTAGAACAGCCCAGCTGATGTTTACAATACTTGCAGATGACAGCAGGCTGATAAGCCAGGTATGTGACTAACCAAGGCTTCTATTTCACTTAGGGCTTTTAAATTATGTCTGAACATATAGTTTGTGGGTTGATACTGTATAGTGAGCTAAGATTGAGAATTTGCTGGGTTTTTGGGGAGGACTTGATGAAATACAAAATTCTCTTGAGGTTTCTGGTTTTTTTGCCATGTCTGCTAATTGATGCAATTTTTTTGAGATACCAGACAATGGCTTTGCCTGTGAAGTCTTTCTACTTCTTGATGGCTTATTTGTAACATTAAAATGTGGAACTTACAATTCAGGTTCACGCTTCAGAATTCAGGACTGTAAGTACCTGTCTGGACCAGAGAGAAATCATTGTGGCTGACTTATAATCTGTATGACAAAAATAACTGATGGGTTTGTTTTACCTCTTACAGTGTGCCTCTAGTGTGTCTTTTAAATGTGATTGTTGTTAAAATGTATAGAAGATTTTTGTATATGTTGACCATTATTGTTTCTCTTACAACTAGCTGAATGTTTGTCTGTTGTCAGCATCCAGGCAATTTTGATCCTTAATGGTATCGGTAAGGAGATGGCCTACACTTTGAGTGTTACGGTTTATCTGTGAGGTTCCTAACTAGAGATTAACAGCTTTAGAAATACACAGAAAATGTTCTTAAACTTCTGAAAAATGACAACGAGACGATAATCTTTTCAACAATTCGTTTAAAGCTTTGTGCTTAATGCTAATTTCTATGTAGGGATACTACATGCCTGAAAGTGTAGGATACTGTCAGAGGTTTTTCCTATTCCCATTCATACTTGGATAATGAAGATGGTTTGGAGTGGAAAACTCGACGCATCAAATTCATTACAAATCTTCACCTGACAATTGTTTTCTGAAAATAATTTGAATATTGAACATGATTTTGATTGCAAATTTGGTTGTTCTTCAGTATCTCAGCATTCCTGTACAGTTTTTCAGGTGACCTGTCTGTATAAAACTTAAATTTTGGTTTCTGGCAGCCTAGTTAATACACAAGAGAAAGCAGAATGGTTCAGACAAAATGTCCTCAAACTATCAGAGTTATTCTGTTGTTCTGTCTTCAAGACTTTGCTCATACAGAGTTGTGAACTGTGTCAAAGAATATCATCCGTTTACTAGAAGAAAGGTTAATTGAGTAGTACAGTTTGTCATTATTTTTTTTCCAGTTTCCACATAGCAGCCAAATGGACCCTTCAAATTCTTGCGCGAGAAGTCAGTGCCTGAAGATATTTTTCGTGTGTGTTCTGGCTGCTCAAAGTAAGACGGATTTTAGGGCACAGTACCTAATTAAACCACATACCTGAAAATTTAAATTGTCCGGGGGTATGTTTAATGGAATTGAAGAGTCCATGAATGGTTTGTAGAAGCAGTCAATACCAGAGGAGTGGTGTAGCCATCTTCAAATCTTGCAGTCTGGCAGTTTGGAAGCAAAAAAGAGAATAGAATTGATACACTAGTGGCCAACACTGTAGTTCGTGGATGTATGTAGCACGGGGAATAAACAAGAGGAGTTAGAAACATGCCTGTATCTGCAGGGCTACAGTCTTATTGGTGTCACTGAGACGTGGTGGGATGGCCTCTGTGACTGGAATGTTGGAATAGAAGGATACAGGCTCTTTAGGAAGGGCAGGCAGGAGAGGTGAGGAGCGGTGTCGCTCTCTATGTCAGTGACCAGCTGGAGTGTGTGGAGCTCTGCCTGGGGATGGATGAGGAGCTGACTGAGACCATATGGGTCAGGATTAAAGGGAGGGCAGGGACAGCTGACAGTATAGTGGGGGTCTGCTACAGACCATCTGACTGGGAAGACCAAGTGGATGAGGCCCTTTATAGAGAGGTGGGATCAGCCTCACGGTTACAAGCCCTGGACCTCAGGGAGGGACTTTGTCCAGCCCTATATCTGTTAGGAGGACAACACAGCAGGACGTAAGCAATCCAGGAGTTTCCTGGAATGTGTTGATGATAACTTTCTTCTCCAAGACTGGTGGGGGATGTGAATCTCAAGAACAGCCTTGGCTGCAGTGACCATGAAATGATAGAATTCAAGGTCCATAGGGCAGTGAAGAGGATGTACAGCAACCTCTCTACCCTGGACTTCAGGAGAGCAGACTGGCCTCTTTAGGGATCTGCTTTGTAGAGTACCATGGCTTAAAGCCCTAGAGGGAAGAGGGGCTCAGAAAAGCAGGTTAGTGTTCAAGGATTGCCTCCTCCAAGCTGAGGAGTGATGCATCCCAACGAAGAGGAGGTCAGGCAAAAACACCAGGAGCCCTGCATGGATGAACAAGATGCTCCTGGACAAACACAAAACAGAAAGGAAGCCTACAGAGGGTGGAGGCAAGGACAAATAGCCTGGAGCAAATACAGATAAATTGTCTGAGCAGCCAGGGATCAAGTTTGGAGAACTAAAGCCCTCATAAAATTAAACCTGGCCAGGGACATCAAAGGCAAAAAGAAAAGCTTCTTTAGGTATGTTGGTGATGAAAGGAAGACTAAGGAAAATGTGGGCCCTCTCTGGAAGGAAATGGGAGACCTGGTTACCTGGGATGTGGAGAAGTCTGAGGTACTGAGTGACTTTTGCCTCAGTCTTCACCGGCAAGTGCTTCAGCCATGCCACCCAAGTTGCAGAAGGCAAAGGCAGGGACTGGGAGAATGAATAACCCCCCACTGTAGGAGAAGATCAGGTCTGATACCATCGAAGGAACCTGGAGTTGCATAAGTCCACGGGACCTGATGAGATGCGTCCACGGGTCCTGAGGGAACTGATGGATGAAATGGCTAAGCCACTGTCAGTCATATTTGAGAAATCATGGCAGTCTGAATTTCCTACTGACTGGGAAAGGGGAAACATAACTCTCATTTTTTAAAAGGGGGCAGATGGAAGACCCAGGGAAGTACATGCTAGTCAGTCTCACCTCTGTGCCTGGCAAGATCATTGAGGAGATCCTCCTGGAAACTGTGCTAAGGCACATGGAAAATAAGGAGGTGATTGGTGACAGCCAACACGGCTTTACTAGGGACAAATCATGCCTGACAAATTTAGTGATATGGAAAGAGCAACTGACGTCATTAATCTTGACTTGTGCAGTGTGCTTGACTCTGTCCTGTATGACATTCTTGTCTCTAAATTGAAGAGACAGGGATTTGATGGATGGACCACTTGGTGGATAGGGAATTGGCTGGATGATCTCACTCAAAGAGTTGCAATCAATGGCTTGATGTCCCAAGTGGAGACAACTGACAAGTGACATTCCTCAGGGGTCATTACTGGGACTCGTGCTGTTTAACATCTTTGTCAAAGACATAAGCAGTGGGGTTGAGTGCACCGTCAGCAAGTTTGTCCGTGATGGCAAGCTGCATGGTGTGGTCAACGTGCCTGAGGGATGAAACACCATCCCTAGGGACCTTGACAGGCAGGCCTCTGCAGACTTCATGAAGTTTAACAAGGTCGGGTTCAAGGTCCTGCACATGGGTCGAGGCAACCCTAAGCACCAGGCTGGGTGTTGAGTGGATTGAGAACCTACGTGCGGGGATATTGCTAGATGAAAAACTGAATGAGCCAGACAGTTGCATCCTGGGCTGCATCAAGAGAAGTGTGACCAGCAGGTCAGGGGAGGTGATTCTGCTCCTCTGCTCTTGTGAGACCCCATCTGGAGTACTGTGTACAGCTCTGGGGCCCCCAGCATAAGGAGGACATGGACTGTTGAAGTGAGTCCAGAGGAGGGCCATGAGGATTATCAGGGAGCTAGAGCACCTCTTGTATAAGGACAGGCTAAGAGTGTTGAGGTTATTCAGCCTGGAGAAGAGAAGGCTCCAGGGAGACCTCATAGCAGCCTTCCGGTACCTAAATGGGCCCTACAGGAAAGCTGGAGAGGGACATTTTGTGAGGACATGTAGTGATAGGAGAAGGGGTAATGACTTTAAACTGAAAGAGGGCAGATTTAGATTAGATGTAAGGAAGCTCTTCACTGTGAGGGTAGTGAGACTCTGGACCAGATCGCCCGGAGAAGGTGTGGATACCTCCTCCCTTGAATTGTTCAAGGCCAGGTTGGATGGGGCATTGAGGAGCCTGGTCTAGTGGTAGATGTCCTTGCCCATGGCAGGGGGGTTAGAACCAGGTGATCTTCCAGGTACCTTCCAACCCAAACCATTCTATGACTCATTGTCTGTGGTAAAGTCAATGTACATAGTGTGTAGTAGAACAACTGCTCTGAATGAGATTTATTTCTAGGAGTTTTATGTGTATTTTTTGGAAATAACCATGACCATATTGACTTTCCTCTCTTGAGGTGAAACTAAAGCCTGTAGTTGTCAAAGGTAGCAGACAGCAACTGGTTTTGTAGCAGAAATAAAGCTTTCACAAATATCACCCATCAGAAACTATAACATGTCTGTGTACTTCTTAGCTGTATTTGGTTCCCCATTTCTTGAAAATCATAAGAAACTAATGTTCCTTGCTCCTTCTGTCTCCACCATGCCCCCACCCGCCCTGGTCTTACTGTGGAAGTATTATATTAGTTTTACAAAGAATAAACATCTCAACACAAGTCCGTTCTGGTTAGAAAGATCTTTTTTAAAAGTAATATTTTTAACTATTTGTATCTGGAATACTGAGAAAATCCATTTGTTTCAGGTCAAATGACTTTTTGCACCATATAAATGTTCCTGTGTTTGATAATGAAAATACTTGCCAGCAGGAGAGTGTCATGCTGGGATCTCTTTGAGAGCCCCTGGGTGCATAATAAATACTGTAACACAGAACTAAAATACTAAGTTTAATTTTCCATTGATATTGATGAACCTTTTTGTTATCTCAGCTGTGAATGAGCTCACTTGCTCTGTATAAGTATTGTGACATTTGGTTGGTCTATGATTATTGCTGGTTTATTGGGCACCAAAATGTAATTTCAAGGTTACTAAAGCACCGACTTGGAGTAGCTTTTCCCACTGAGCTTCTACAAAGGTATCGTTCCACTTGCTTTCCAAGTTGTGCTGTGGATGACAGTGACCTCAGTGAGAAGGATTAGCTCGCTGGTAAAATCTTTACACGAGAGCTGTATTGCGGGTGGTCTCTGGACTTGCCCTGAATTCAGTGTATCTTCACTTGAACTCCTCAGTAGTGCCTTCTGAGGTTGTGACAGCTTTGCTGTCCTAAAGAAACCAGAGTTTTGTTTCTTCAGTATTAAAACTGCAGTTAAATTTCTGTAGTGAGCCTCAGCACTCGATAGGAAAATGACTGTTCTTTTGTTAGGGGAAACCAAAGACATCTCAAAGATGGCACTAAGGAGAAAGTTTGTGGGAAGAGTTTGGTTATTACAATGAAAAAACTATATATAATATACTATATAATAATTATAATGCTTTGCTTTTCTTTTGTAACTCCTGAGCAAAGAGAAAAGAAGATTTCCCACCTGTATTTAGTAACACGGGTTTCATATCTATATTGGTGTGCAGCTGTAGATGGGAGATGTGTAATGGAGAACTGTGATTTAAGTACTGTTAACGCTTGTTTCTCTCTCATAGCAAGTAACTTCTGTTGGAGCTGATAGGATTATTTGCATAAATAACTGCAGAACTGGGAACAAAAATAGTTATGTGTTGATTATATGTTTAATTAGGTTGCTTGCTAGCTCATGGAATGTAATTGGAGAAATCTCCATACATTCCAGGTTATTCAGATTTATTGTGCTGTTGTAAGTCCTCTGAAAACTGTATTGCACTAGTAATCTGGTGATACGGTTTACTCGCTACCTGCTCTTGGAAACAGTCATTGTATCTATATATATGTAATTAACTTGAATATAGTAATCTTCTTGGGGAAGATAAAATGAAGTATGCTGCAAAAATCTGTTGGTTTTGTTCACTGGTATCTACCTAATACTTATATATGTAAACAAAAATCCAGACCAGGCTTCGGCAGTGATGAGTGCAAAAGACTGTGAGTAAAGCAGCTGTACAAGCCTTACAGTGACACAGAGAACGTGCAGAGCTGCAGTAGGTGTTTGAGTCTTGCAAAGGACATAAGACTTCGTGCTTCTGTCTATATGCTCGGTTTTTTTAAATGGTCTTTTTCTTCTGACCACGAATAGCAATTACCCAGAATTTTCCAATGTCTCAGACATTGGAAAAGACATTGGAAAAGACATTGGAAGAGACGCCTCCTCTCACTGTCTTCTGGTCCAACTGTGAAGGCCATGCCTAACTCCTGCTGGCTAGGCAAAACTGCTCTGTCCAGAATGGACTTGGATTACAAACCACCAAGTTTTGGAAGGATTGGTTTGTCCTGGTATAAGGCTGTGTCTCCTAACTAGCGAAGGCTTAAAAATCTGTCTGGTGGGCTGTTTGCCCAACTGTTGCTTACTGCATGCAGAGTTTCATGCATCTTTTGGTGAAGTGTCTGTTGTTGGCTGCTGTTAGAGACTGAAAAGTGTACGATGTTGTATCCTCATACAATCAAGAGCACTGTTTTCTGCATCCCTAGAAAGTTAAAGATGATACTAATTGGAGAAAGCATTATTGTGTGTTTACTTTCTGATTAGTTGAGCAAATAGATGAAGCATATCACAGACTTGCAATGTGTGAATTGTGAAAGATCTAAAGCATGTATTTTGTTTAGCAAATGTTGGGGCTGTAGGCAATGTGGGGATTGCAAACTGTTGCCTGATCAGTGTTCCTGACAGCTACCTTGCAGGTATCAAAAGCTCAGCTATGACTGTCTGTATTTACCATCACATAAAATGTTGTTGGTCAGATTTGACTCTTTTATAATACAGCTGTTTAATAATGGGGCTCAGAGTCAACAGAGTGATCATGTGTCTTTAGTACTGAACACTTCAGAGTCTAGTGGCCTCATGAGTTACCCCATGTCAATGAACCTGAAGCAGTGGTGGGGGGCAGGCAGTTGTTGGCAAGTGCAGACTAGTGTGACAACTTCAATTTAGTCCTGTTCATGTGCACACTAATTTGTCTGCTATATAGCTGGTGTGAACTGTCTGCACAGTCATGCAAATCAGAGGATACTTAGTAAGACTTAACTAAGGCATGAATAAAAACAGTTAATATTTCAGTCAAAATATTTTGGTGTTAATACAGCTGTACTCGAAAGAACATAAGCTCTGATTTCTTGTATAAATCAGTACGATGGGATAGCACAAGCAATTTCAAGACATCACTTCTGTGAAATACTGTAGCCTCTGGAAATGTACTTTCTAGGTCTTGGAAAAGACAAGGAAGGGAACTGTGGTTAGAAGCCACATACAAGAAGTGATAAGGGGTTAATGTACAAGGAGAGAATGGAGTAATTTTGCTTTCAAGTTTGTTTTAAAACTTTTTAGAATAGGAAGCATATTACATAAAACATATAATTTTTCTCTTTTTTTTTAATTGACATTTACTTGTAAAGTACTTAGTGAGCCATGTCGTTTCGGTCCTATGTTCAGAATTCCCTTTGCATTTAAGCTGGTACCTAAGATCTGCTATTGGCATCCTCATCATATGTGGTCCCTCATGGTCTCACTTAAGTCCTTACATGAGTCTCTAGATTTAATCTTAGATTGTTATCTTTTAACAGACTTATTAAAGAAATAGAATATTCTGAATTTTGGAGAATGGTCGTTCATATTGCTTTGTTTTAATACATTAAGCTACTTTTACGGAAACTTCAAAAGGGACAAGTTTGCTGCAGAGCTGGCAGGATGTGTTTAAGTACTGGGTACAGCCTGCTTCTCTTTCACGGGCACCCCCTTGTCATGGGGAAAGAGCTTGCGTGCCCTTGTGGGGTTGAGAGCTGTGCTAGTGGTGGCATGTGCCTCTGGTAGGGTCTCCCAAGCCAGACAGGTCTCAACTGAAGGGTCAGACAAAGTGTGTCCACGGGCAGGATGGGCTCACTAGCCTTTGGGCAGCCATCCTAGGAGAAGGACAACTCTGACTCCAAACCCGGGCAGATGGAGCTCGTTTAGCCCTGTAAGGCTCATCCATCTAAGAGAAGGATACTCTAACCAAACCTACAACCTGAGGACTTCATTGTCACTGTCCAAGCTCACCAGGCCCTGGCAGATGAACCTCAGGTGTAAAGGGTGGAGGCAGTTCCGCGCACGCTGCGCCTCACGTAAAAAATCCACTGTGCAGGCCTGAAGGGTGCACTCATCGCTTGCGGTGAGTGTGGGAAAAACCCTTCCCAAGTCTTCATTTGCAAGGCCAAGCCATGATGATGACAGCCTGCTTACAGACCTGTGCAGGTCTTGACCAGTGATGTTATTGCAGTTATCTAACATAGTAACTACTATACAAGCTGTACTCCAAGCAATAACTGGTTTGTGTAATATGCTGAAATGCTCTGCTGGAGAGCCAACAATTATCAAATTGGATTGAAAGGGAAATGTTACCAGCATTAAACAGAGAAAGTAATAAAACCTTCTATTAGTATTTTGTGAAATAGATATGATGTAAAATTTATGACAGAAAATGCAGTACTCTTTAAACATGTAAAAAGCTAAACCCAGAAAGAGTTATTAAAAGCTATCCCCTCTGTCTATCCAGGACAGGGAGGTTAAGAGATACTGAGGGCAGTTGGCATATGATGGTGCAATATAAACCTAGACCACAAGCAGGATAATTTCTTGGAAGCGAATAGGTTTTTTAAATTCACAGTGCAAAATCAAGGTATACTTAGAGTAAATGCAAGAATGTATTGTACATAAACAATTATGTTTGTGTACAGGGGAAGCGTTTTGAAGCTTTGCTTCCATCTACTATTTGAAAATGGGGGGGGGGTCCTCAGGATTCCTGAGCAGTGAAAATAAGCAGTATTGGATGCAGCATAATAGGACTATTGTAAAGACTTTAAAGACTTCAACACCTGCCATTATATATATATATTAAAAAAAAATTGCTAATAGCAGTCTTTAAACTGTGTTTATCTTTCCATAGCAGACTTGATATTGTATCACTTTAATGTGAGTCATCTGCTTAAATCTGACTTACTTTAGGCTGTGGAGTGCATGTTGATACAGTAGAGTTTTCATTTTAGCGTTTCACAGACTTTTTACAAAGGAGCAATTCAAAGCCAAGCACTGGCTGCTTGCTTTAATGGAATGCGTCAGTTAAGGCAATTTCCTGTTGCACGGAGAGAAACCTTAAGTAGATTTACTGAATGTGACAGGAGACGTACGTAAAAAGCAAATTATTTAGTAGTTTGGAACAAGACATTTTGTTGCTTTAGAAGATTTGACTGAGCGACACGTTACATAACAGGTAATTCCGTAGGGTATTAAATATGTCAGTTTTGGGCAAATTATAAACACAAAAGCAGTTTTCTTGTGCCTCTCTTAAGCATTTGGCACATCAGACAAGACTCTTGACACTGCATTGTCCTGTTCCTGTCCAATTTCTCCTTCTGATGGGAATGGAGAAGCAAGGCGCTGTGATAAAGAAAAGCATGCCCAATTTTAGGTAGTATTTTAATATCTGAGTCTCCATTCTTCATTACTGGGCAGCAGTAACAGTCCCTTTTAATGGCAAGCCTGTTTACAGCTTCAGCTAAAACAGCACTAGGTTGCTTTTGAACTAGGCTTTTGTTAATTCTTTTTACTCCTTCTGTGAAAGGATGTTGCATTAACTTAATTCTAGAGCAGTAATTTCGGGGATCTGTTTTTATAGTAAAATGACTAAGTGCCATGTATATGACTTGGCTAAACAGCAGGTCGTAATTTGCAAGAATTGACAAGTTTTAAACACCAAAGCTGGTAGAGAGTTTTCTTTGCATACTACTAGTCATAAGCAAGAGCAATCCATTGAAATAGAGAGATGAGGTGGAACAGGGAAAACATCCCTCGCTGGTGGCGGGCCTTAAGGAAACTAGTTGCAGCACAACAGTCCATTTATAAAATTAAAATGAATAAACAAGCAGTGAAAGATGATGTGGGGATAAAAACATCACAGTAACCTATGGTAAAACAGAGTATGTGTACTGGTGAACACATAGGATGTGAGACTTCTTTTGCCACTTCTGTTTGTTTAAATCTTAGCCAGAAAGTTAAGCTTTCATTTGTTCTTTCATGTCCAGAGATTTGCTAAACACTAACATTTTGAAGTTAATGGAAAACTTGAGTTTGAGAAAGGATTTGTCAAAAGGTGTTTTCTGTTTTTCTTCTTTTTAATAGGAAAAGATTACTTCAGGGGTAACCACTGTGCTATTTATTCCTGTTTTTTCATACAGATCCACTGCAGTGTGACTGCTCAGAGGTAATTTTGTGGTCATCTGTTATAAATCACTTTTAAACATTACTTCACCATGTATGGCATGAATTTTTTTAATTGAAAAAGTGACCAGCTTCATCTTACCCTTCCTTGCATAACTGAGCACTAGCATTATATTCTGCATAGGTGCACGAAAGATGCATGCTATAGCAATGTCCTAGTATAACTTTCCTCTTTTCAAGGAAGCCTAGTATTTAAAGAAAATTAAAACCAGAGTTGTTTGTTCACTGTGAACTATTTTCCTCTCATTATATTTTTTTTTTTTTTACTATGCAAACACAAAAGAGAGGATGGTGCCAGCCTCTGAGATCCAAGTCAAAGAAGGCTGTCAGTCTCCTCAGCTGCATTAGGAGGAGTGTTGCCAACAGGTCAAGGGAGGTGATGCTTCCCTTCTGCTCAGCAATGATGAGCCCACACCTGGAGTACTGAGTCCAGTTCTGGGCTCCCCAGTACAAGACAGATATGGACATATTGGAGAAAGTTGAGCAAATGGCTGCTAAGATTGTGAGGGGACTGGAGCATCTTTCCAGCCTGAGAGCTGTGGGGATTGTTCAGCCTGGAGAAGAGAAGGCTTAGGGGATCTCATCAAGGTATATAAACACTTAAAGTGACATGCAAAGACCATGGAGCCAACCTCTTTTCAGTGGTGCGCTGTGACAGGACAATGGGCAATCGTCGCAAACTGGAACACAAGAGGTTCCTTCTGAACATCAGGAAACGCCTTTTTACTGTGAGGGTGATTGAGCACCGACACAGGTTGCCTAGGGAGGTTGTGGAGTCCCCATCCTTGTCCAAAGCCATCTGGAAATGGTCCTTGGAAACCTGCTTGATCAGAGGGGTTGGACAGGATGACCTCCAGAGGTCTCTTCCAACCTCAACTATTCAGTGTTTACAGGAGTGCATTTTGTTGTCAGTTAAACTGAACCATTAAAATTGGAGAGGTTCATAATTCTGTTTCATGTTTGCTGCCATGAAGGAAATGTAGGCTTGGAGGAGTGATGCTTTTCCAAGGAAGATAAAGGAGTCGCCTCTTCTTTTTATCCATTCTGATTTTTAAAAGCATGAATTGACCTTATTTGGCCTAATCTAAAAATATGCTATGTGGAATGATGTTCTATCTTAAAATGGGAGTCTTACTTTTAGGGTGTAGTTCCAGTGTGGAAAAGATTCCTAGCTCTTGATCTAAGAGTACCAAACCAGGCAAAGTAAATCAAGAATAGGGATTTCGAGTGTGTCATCTGCAGTATGTATCTCACTGTTCTTTTAGAACATTTGAGGGGTGGGGTGGGTGTATTGACAGTCCTGCAGGGAATTAAAAAGACAAAGGAGTATTTTAGTTAAGAATGTCCTTAAATGTTGAGAGATATGGTTCTCTTTCTTTTTTTTTTAATTGTGCATGTGTCATGTTTTTCCTGTGAGATGTGCATTACAAGCTAAAGCTGCTGCTTTACTTAGAGCTGAGGAAGGAAGCATATGAGTGCTTGTTTTTCAGTCTGATTAGCTTTATTTTCTCTGGAAAATTATGAGAAGTGAACTGACTGCACTATTACTTGCTAATGATATGAAGAAAAGAGAGAACTGTCATTAGTGATTTTTTTTTTTCCCTCCTTTGCGTGTAAGTTCCAGAAAGGAAAAAGGACTACAGAGGGTTTTGACCCCATGCATATGGGGTGGGGCATTTTGTCATCTGTGCCCCTCTTATGCATTAAGAGGAAAAGCGGGCATTCTCTGGCAGTCCAGAAATATTTTGAAACTTGAGCTGCATGACTTCTAGTCATTTACTATGTGTAGTTTGAAAAAAGGCGAGCTGTATTTAGCATTAATAGAACACAGTGAACAGCTTGCTATAGGAAGGACTTCTTAAGGTAACTAGTAGTAGGTCTTGCCTCCATGCCTGAAGCAATGTCTTTCATCATTTCTGGTGAGAGTTTTGAACAATTTTTGTCTCTGTGGCTATGCCTGCTGGATATCTGTTCTGCATCAGGGTATCATCTGCCTCTAACAAGTAATTGCTAAAATATCTTCTTGTTAACAACACGGGAAAAATAAAAATGGTCATGAACCCAAACCCTGATAAAAACTTCTGTAGACATCAGCTTTGGAACTGAGGATCCATTCTGTAAATGGTGACTGTAACGTGGGCCGAAACATGTATGAAGCCCTATGAAACGTGACTTCCAGAGATAGCATGATTCTCCTGTTACTATATTATGGTTGCAGGAAGACTAATGCAGTTATCCTAACATGTAAGGAAAGATAAGGTAAATCGTCTTTTGGTTTTATATAGCAGCCAGTACTGTGGAACTGTAACTTGCTGCTGGTCTGGCTATTGCTTGGGAGGATAATTGACATATTTCTTGATCTAACGTAAATATTTCAGAGGTAGGCAGGGGATTTTTAGTGTTCTCTATTCAGCTGCAGTTCGCAGTAGTGCCTTTTATGTTCTTGGAGCTATCTAAATTTGTCAGCTCAAACTCTGCCAGAAACTTCAACTAAACAAAAAACCCAATTTTGTTTCTTTTGACATACATGTTAACTACACTGTTGCTTCTGTAAATTAATCTAAGATTTTTTTAAACACTAAAATCTCTCAGTTAAAATGAAAACCATAATGCATTTTCTTTTCACAATTGTATCACTCATAATTTGTGGTAGTTCAAACGATGAGGAGGAAGAACACTGCTGTTGCTTGCCTAAGGCTTGAATGATGCATAGAGCCCAGCAGTTAACTTTGTAAACACTTCAAGACTGCTTTAAAGATGTTCATAAACTTGGTGTTTTTCAGCCAGCTCGCTCCTCATTAAAAATAAAAATCCCACTCCTTCAAAAAGGAATCTGCAATAATGAATTTATTGAAATAAGCTTCTAGCATCTGTCATGGTTTTTATAATTGAAGGCGTTCTTACTGGTTGCATTTTTATGTGCACTTAGTTATATAACTTCTGGTTTCTTCTTTAGAGGTCTCCTTCAAATGTCCATATTCTAGATGTACCATGGCTTTGCCTGTAAGCTCTATATTGAGCATCAATCTCTCCTGTGCATATAGAAATGCTGAAGAGCAGAAGACCTGCAGTTTTCTGTACCGCTGAACAATTCAATACCACTTTTTCAACAATGAGTTAATGTTTATCACAGTAATATGAATAAATGCCTTGATTCAGATAGGCAAGTATTCTGTCTCCCCTCTTCATCCTAAGAGAGCTCCCCCTCAAGCACTTTTTTGAGTAGAAATATACATCAACAGCTTTCTACAACTGAAGTTTTCTAAATTAAGAACCGCACTATTAATGATTTTTCTTGAAGGTGCATTATTTTAAATAGAAGCTTGCATTTGCATCATAGAAACAATGAAATAAACTTTAAAACAATTACTGTATTTTTAATTATAACATGCATTTAACTTTTAGCTTTTCCATAAATACTTTACAATAAACATTGTTATTAATAGACATTATGCTTCCTAGTTATCTGCAGTATAATGGGGATGGAAAAATGCCCCCATGCAGCATAATGCCTCATGTGATGGGTGAGAGAGTAGTACTGTTCCATAGCTTTGTAGTACTTCTCCATAGCTTTGCTGTTTAGGTTTTCAAATGGAAATGTTGATTGAAAAGATGCAAGAAGAATATGGATAGCAGTCACCAGCTCTCTTGGAAGTGAGCTGAAAGTGTGAAGTAAGCACTAGTGTATGTCAGGTATGATGGGACATTAATGTAGCATCTTAATGTCTTTCTGTCATTCTCTTCCCTGCCTGCATCCTGTGCAACGACCTGGTGGTGTGAGCCTCCAAAGTCCTAGCAGTAGGAGGCTTCTCAGTTGGAATGAACAGGTGTTACATAGGAGGGTGAAATGAACTAAAAATGTGTTACAGTACTGCCACAAGTATGGTTCCAATTGGTCCTAAATTATAGCAGGCTCTTCATCACGGTGATATTCTTGAGAGCTTTTGAATGTAAACACTACTGTGTTAGAAAGTTATGGTTACAGCTCAGGGGAGCGGTGTATCTATTCTTAGTACTGCTAGTTCACCAGTAACACTTCAGAGACCTTGGATCACACCTAACTCTAGATAATTAATAAGCAGTCTAGTTATCTCCAGAATCAACTTAAAGCTGCATTCAAAATTAAGCAGTACATTTTGGTACCCAATCAAGTTATTAAGCTAGAAGAGCCTAGTGCCTGAACTCCTAATGGTGCAGCACATAAATGTTTATCATCGGACTGAAGGGCAAGTCCGAGAAAAGCCTTTATCCGCTCTGGAAGGAAACTTTTTTTGTTTCTCTTAGCTATGACTGCAGTGCTTCCAGGCAAACCAGCTGCCTGCGTCAGGCGCCTGTTGCTTTTTTCCCACAGAAGCACTTCTGTGGGATCCTTGAGATGTGTTTTGGCAGAACCAGGCCACCTGCAGACTCCAGGCTCAAGGGCAGTTAAAAGTTACAGCTGGCTGTAATTTCTCTGTTGTGGAAGCTGGCCTTGTCCAGCCCTATGAACTTTATATTAAGGGTCAATTGTTTATTCTAAGACCAGCAATTTCCTTAATTTTAAACTTTTGTGTGGTTGGTGATATGTTGATGAAATTGGGCTCTTTTTTTTTTTTTTTCATGAAGTTGGTTCATACTAGATAGGGAATAGTGGGTTGATTTGTTTCGTGAGTAGTTTCCTAAATACTGCTTGTGTGCTACCTAAACTAAAGAAACTTCTAGAAAATACATGGTTTTTGCTCCCTCCGAGACAGCTGCACACAGACTGAAGCATGTTCAGTGGTATGGAGGCTTCTGATGTGAGTCCCAGATGGGACCTGATCTTCCGTGTTAATTGTTGTTGTTTGTTGTCAGGTTGTTTGTTTTGTTTCTCTCCACTGTGTTGGGTTTGTATCTGGTGGTACTTTGGTAGTGGATGAGGGAACTGCTGCTGTAGGCTTCTTTCTCAAGAAGCTCCTCTGGCTTGAAGTCCTACCTCTGGGCAAGGCTGAGCCAAACAGTGCTAAAAGCATCTGCTTTGCCTGGCTGTCGCTTTCTTAATTTCACAAATAGCCTTGGCGTAGATGCTTTCTGTATTTTAGAATCATTTTGCCTTTTAGTTAAGTATTGATTTGAATTTACAGCTTTGCCATCTCCTCTTCAGTATACACTTATTCCTGAGAGAATAGTAAGAAAATCTTTTCTTGAAATGGTAAGGGACGAGAGACAATAGCTTTTTACTTTATAGTTTATTTAATGTATTTATGGGTTGTCAGTGCATCACAAAGACATATACTTTTGAATGTGATACAAATTTTTTCAGATTTCTTGTCCCAAAATTCAAAAATATGTTTGTATTAAGTCAGTTCGTAAGTGCTTAGGGAGTTTATTCAAGTGTTTCTGCAGGTACAGTGCTGGTTTTATAAGTGTTGGAAATTGGGTTCCATTTTTTTTTTTTCACAGCACCTCTAGCTCTGTATACATAACGTGTCACTTCTCAGAAAAGTCTGAAAACAGTTATACAGACTATTCAATAACAGAAGTTTTTAACTAATAAGGAGTTATTTACAAATGCAAGAAACTTATGGATCACTTTCTTTTACCATATTTCATTGACTTGTTCCGTAACAGTCAGGCAAGACCATTTACCCACAGTACTGCAAATATGGCCCGTGCCAACAATGTTTCAAGAAATGGTTGGCCTAGAGCCAGCGCCATTATCCTGTCATTATTCTGACAATAAAGAAATGCAGATGTGTCCCAGTTCATACTGCCTGAAACGCTGAAGAATTAAGAACAATCAAAGTACATCTGATAGGATTTTGGCACAATCTTAACCCGGGGGAATCTGCAGGGGAGGGTGGAGTTGGTTCTGCTCCTTTTTACATCAGCTTATTGTATTCTCAACAATGCTGGCTCATTCATGTTGGTAATGGAGCTAGTGGTGAAATTGGATCTTCAGGTACTAAATTCATAATTTTATGAAAATACTGTTTTATAAAATGGAAAGTTTTCTCCAAAAACTTTTTGAAAGTCTGTATGCTTGCAACTGTACTTCTCCCTAAATGTCCAAGCATTATAGTAAATGGGAAATGGTGAGATGTTCTCATCAATGCTGTGGGGTCAGACATCTTTGCACTATTAACCTGTGTTAGCTCTTCATAGTGTCTGGAACACTCCACAGTGCTAGGCCACTCAGTTTTTGCAGAGAAGGCTGTGTGAGTCAATTTGTCTTTGTTGGGGCAGTGCTGTCTTAAATAGTCAGTTAACTTCACTTGGTGTGACTGGTTTGTCCTGTGTGCACATAAATTTCTTCTGGGCAGTGGAGCATTCAAGAGATGTGTGCAGTAATTTTGAGCCGTAGCTGGCCAACAGTGAAATTTTGGAGCATCTGAGAGGGAATGAGAATTGATGTAGACCAATAGCACTTTGCTTTAGCAAAAGCAAGGTATGTAAAAAGTAGGTCTGATGCTGCTGGCACTAAATATGGGCTAAACCAGTGTGTTCCCAGGGAGGTGGGGCTACAGCCTTTGTGCAGTGGTTAACACTGATGAGTGTCCTGACTTAGGTGAAGGAAATAGTCAGTGCACCTTAAAAAGCACCTGTCATCTTAGTATCCATTAGCTTATTCTACATCTGGGAAACATAGGGCTGTGAGGCACTCAAATGAAATAAGAAACTTGGGAGAAGAAATTGTAGTTAAGTTTTTATAGCAGCGTGTCTCAATTACTACGCCTCGCCAGGCCTTTGGTTCCTGAAAGTGGTTTTACAGTGATGCCTTTTACAGACCTCTCCATGTACCCACTGATTTATATCTATTGCTTTAATCAATAGTCAGATCTTCCCAAAGTATCTGCTTGGCTGAAAATATTGAATAAATAGTAATGGTATTGAAAGAAGACACTTGATGCACAAACAAGGGAGGAAAAACTGCCTCCACAAGCATTTTACCCTTTTAATAAGGCAGAAAATGGATTTAGTAGATTGATTATTCAAAAAGGCTTTTTATTACTGTAATTGTTATTCCATTACTAATTCAACTGAGAGATGTCTCGAGTCTGTAAAGAAGGAAGAAAATACAGGTATTAATATTTGTGTTTTTCATACAAACAATTTGAGCTTAGGGTGATGATTTATATAGTGTTTTCTAGCTTTTCAAATGCATTGGAGAGACCCTCTCCATTATTTACCTTCTGCTGCAGGGTGGAGCCTATTGTATTAATTATCTTAAAAACCACTTTCCAGAGCTTTGAATTAGCACTGCAAGAGCTCATTTAATTTCTTGTTCCCTGTAATTTCCTAGTTTCCAGCTACAGGTGTTAATTGAGCTCTTCATGGAGGTGCCTGCAGGCTTCATTTAAGGAAATTCTTTTTTTAAGCTTATCCACAAGTCACTTTGACTTCCTTCTGAAGATATGCTTCTGTCAAGATTGACATTTTGGTGGGAAATTAGGTGACAGAGAGGCATGCCAAAGCAAATAGTATGGGATGTCTCTCCTGTCTATCCTGATGAATTACAAAGTATGCCAAACCTGGAAAGAGACACTCTT
>NW_010392584.1:41812-45493 GCF_000710305.1 Buceros rhinoceros silvestris
CTTGCTGATTGCTTCAACTACTATCTTCCTATTATGGCTATTTACTTTTTTTCCTTTCTGTGAGAGGAATTCAGCAATGTAACTGTGTTAAGAAATTGTTAGAGATTTTGGTTTTGTGCAAGATGACTTTGTGCAAAGCAAACTCGGAGGTTGAAGGATTTACTAGTTCCTGCAAATGCTGCTGTACTGCTGATTTCAAAAGCAGCAGTTACGTTTTCATAGCCCTGCCACTGAGCTCATGCGTCCTGCTGGGCCAGGGGTACTCAGAGGTTTGTGCAGGGTCTGTTCCTCCTTTTCTCCTAACTCATTCTCCTACTGCAGCCCCTTAGGTAGTCTGTGTGTGGACAAAGAAGAGTTGACCTACTGGCAGAAAAGCATTTATTTATCGACAAGTGATGTAATCTATCTACCATGATATTTACCACTAAGAGAGCCTACTGATTCCTAAAGCTATTTTTGTGTTGATGTTTATAATATGGCATTTTTTTATAAGCACAAATACAAAGAACAATAACTTCACAAGGCCAGAGGTGAATTGGACCCCTCTTGAGTATTGTTTGCTTTGTTCTCTAATGTTGTTATGGTTTCGGTGAAGAGATGATTCAGTCAAGTAATGCTTCCACTGTACTTTTAAATTCGGGCCGTCATAATAGTGAGGAAGGAAGAGATAATAAGCACTGAATTCATTGAAGTTGTCTGACATGTCTGTGGTGAGAGCTGGGGCTGCAGGAGGCAAAATGGCTTTTGCAGCAATTGAGCAGCATTGTGAGTGTCTTTGACAGTTCATTTGCACTGGGAGCTAAATGCTTGGAAATACATTTTTATGCATGCAGAAAAAATCCTGAATGTCAAATAGTAATCCAAACATCCTGGAGGAAAAGAGGATTACCTCATATATAGTTTCTCAACTATATGACCTACTTTTTTTGGTTGGTTGGTTGTGTTTTTTTTACTATTTAACATGATTAAATCTGGGTTTATGCCATGATGAACAGTTTAGGAAGAAAAAGGTAAAAGACTGCTTGCATGACCATTCAGAAAACTAGAAAGACTTAGGGCACTTGAAGTCAGTAGTGCCCCTGTTTAGAAATAGAGACACAAAATGGAAAATGAGGCATGCCTCACTGCAAACAAAAGGCATATATTACTGCACTGAATAGAAAAGGATGATCTTCTTCCTTCCTGGAAGAAGAAATTGTTTGGATTTTCATCTTTTCCACCAAATCACACCTCAAAAATGATGAGGGTCTCTAACTTCATGTGAAAGTGGCTAGCATGGCTAGCTTCACAGGATTTTTAACATTGTTGAACCTTAAATTCTTTGAAACTGATGTCTTTGACTAATGAAATCTCGCTACCCTTCAGTGATAAAGTAAATTTTTTGAAGTTATGGTAAATGATTCAGATCACTTTTCGTTTGTGACACAACCTGGTTTTTAAATGCTGATATAAAGAGTTTAAAAAAAACACAACCCAAACTTTTACAAACAAAGTCACTCTAGCTTTCAGAGTTCTGATTTCAAGGCAGAAAGTCAAGTCTTGTCCAGTCGAACTTTAAAAAGCTGTCCTATTTTCTGTTTCCAGTGGGTGGCAGGCCCATATAGGGTAGAAAATAAATGAGGTCACCCATATCTCAGCAGCATGCTCCACATGTCCTGTTGCAGTTCCTAGTTCATAAATAAAACTGAAATACTGTTAGCAAGCATGTAATGACTTTGCCTCCAGTCAAGACATTTGTAAGATGGGAACCCCAGAGTATAGAGTTAATTTTTAATTAAAAGGTTTTTCAAGCCTTCATTATGAAGGAGGAAGAAAATTCTGTTCATAAGCTTTATCTATACTGATGGCTAAATTTTTATTTGTCCAGATATTTTTAAGTATATATACAGTTGTCTAAATAAATATTTAATAAGTGTAAATAGATAGTAAATTTTCATGAATTAAATGTTAATTCATTATCCACTTGAACTTCTTGCTTTTAAAACTTTTGTTTACCTTGATTATGTGAAAAGTAACCTTAAAAATTTGAAAGATCAGGTTCTAGAAGTTATCACAGGCACCCTGCTTTTTTTTAGTTTCACTTTTTCCTCTGTTTAGTTGAAATTAACTTCCCAGAGCTGCTTTTTCTGTTCTTTCTCCTCCCATGATACTCTTACCTACACCATGGCAATCTCACAGTAGCTGTCTGTACAGAAGACTTAAGACTATTACATTTGTTTTTAAATCCACAAAAAAAGAATGCATTTGTAAACTGTAAGTTTACTAGAATTTTTTCAACTGTGTCTGTCAGCAGTTGAGTAGGATTGGAAACAAGTGTCTTAGCAGTGTGATCCATCCCCATCCTCCTGCCCCTCAGGTGCAGCCTCCTCCCTCAGGAGTTAGAAGCTATGCTTCCATTTCATTAACCTCTAATTCCTAAGAAAATGTTTTGAAATCTACTTCACTAAATTTGATTTGAATTGCTTACTTCTCAATGTGGATTTCTCTAATTTTTGTTGAGAGGTTATTGTTGAAACATGAATTGAATCTGGTAGGTAATGAAGTAGCTAAACATCTAAACCAGACTGCTTCATGAAATGTGTTTAACATTATTTTTCAGTTTGATGAATGTTTCCTTTTGATGCTCTGTAGGCTGTTGTTTTAACAGAGATTTTGGCCTTTGTTGAAAAATCTTTATGAAGACAAACATTACAGAAACTTGGTCTGTTGAATTGTCCTGGTTTGAGTTAGAACAGAACTCATTCCACTCAGATTTTACTGGAAAGTCTTTTCTAAGTGATGGCACTTTCTGAAGTTAACAGTGTATTTTTGCAGAGTGTGTCTGCTTTGAGAAGTGATAACGCTTGATGTTTACAGTCACCACCAGGGACTGGGATGCAGAAAGGCTCTTGCTTGTACTTGCTCCTGTGCAGACCCAGGTCACTGCTAAATCCTGTGTGCCACAGTGGGGGTGCAGTAAGTTAGAGGCTGCACCTGTAGGGAGGAGCAGACAGGACAGGTGACCCCAAACTGACCAACAAGGTGTTCCATCCTATAGATGTCATAAAGACGAGGGTCTCGCTCTGTCTTTCTTCAATGGCCAGTGGAAGATTCTGTCCATTTTGCCTTTGATCCTGCATCCAGTTCCCATCTGCTGCTGAGCTCAGCCTGGGCCTTCCCCAGTGCCTGCCCACAGCATCAGTGGTGACTGTGACATGTTTGCCGTCCGGGGGGCTGGGTTTATTATTCTTATTCTCATTAAAGCAGTTCTAGTTTTCTTTCCCAGTCTGTAAGTCTCTCTCCCTTGTTGCTTTTCTCTTGCCCCTCTTTGGGAAGGGGAGGGAGAAGGGGGAGAGGGGTAATAGAGAGTGTCTGTCATTTGTCTAGTAGCTGGCCCAGCTCTAACCCGTGATGTTCACTTGCAGTTAATGATTCGGCATAATTTGTTTTTCAAACGCTTTGTGCTGCTTTGCAGATGGTTAAACTTCATCCTCTGGAGCCTGCAAGAGGTAGCCAGGAGGATGTACTGTTTTTATTTTAATAATCAATAAAGGTGCAGTATATTTTATAAGTACTTTCTAAAGCTATTTCCCATTCAGACAGTTATGTGCCAGGGACTTGAATTACCTAATTTCCATGCTCCTGTCTCTTGTTCAGCAATTTAAGCATGGCCTTGCTGCTCTGCCCATCTCCAGGCCCTGC
>NW_010392584.1:45608-57635 GCF_000710305.1 Buceros rhinoceros silvestris
CAGGGTGCAGGTAGTCTGCGCAGAGTGTGCACTGTGTGTAGTCTTTTCCTGTGGCTCTAATGCAAGGTGTAGCTCTTTCCTATTGACGTGAGATCTCTTTCTTGATAATCTCTAGACTTTTACCAGGTCCTGGAGGCTCCTCAGCACACAGGTGCCCCACAGCAACCAAGCTGCCCCATTGAGTCCCTGCTGTACAGCTCATGGTGCCCCATGTGTCTGGTCCTGCTGCTCAGTCCCAAGTCTGCAGACCTCCTGAACACCTTTTGATGTAGCTGAGGTGTTTCCCTTGCTGCATGCACAGGTCTCTGGGTGATTTGCTTGGATTCTTTCCTCTCCACTCCAGGAAACAGGGAGGCATATATTGAGTCTGTTGGACTGCAGCACTTACCTTACTCTTTCAGAAATGCTTGTGGAGGTCCTCACTGTTCCTTTTCCCTTTGTTTCTTAATCTCCATCCTTTCTCCACTGAGAAGTTTGTACTCTTGGCCCTGGACAACCCACGCATCCACAGTGCTAGAATGAGGAAGCTTGACCAGAGTACACTTACGAGTGTGCAGCTGTAGCATGTCCTGTGTGAGCTGCTGCTGCTGCTTTGAATGGTGTTATAGGAATGTATCCATCTGGTGTAGTCGAAATGTTTCCATGTCAGTGTTTCTTTTTGATCCCTGTCACTTTTGGATTTTGCTGGAAATGGTACATAAACAGACTTCCTTGTCACACTGGCTATGCATATCTGAGTGACGCTGAAATGAGGTCACAAAATGTTTTGCATACATGTGATCTGAAGGAGCATGATAGCATACCGTACTTCATCAGTTCAGGTATTTCATTACTAGCTAGTTGACCGGTTTGGCTTAAATCTTAAGAACATTGACAGTCTTGAGCTTTTGAAATTGGAACAAGGCTTATTTTGGAAAAGTTTGAGCACAGATCAGGTCTCCTCTTGCTTTCCAGAAAAGTAGAAATAAACTTCATGAAGCACATGTACTGTCAAATTCATTAGTGCTTTGCAGCAAGGCTGGCTTAAATACATACTTTCAACAGAGTGTTTAAGAATCATTAAAACTGGAAATAAATGAATATTTTACCTCTAATACTGCTTGGACTTGGAAGAGGTTAGAATTTTCCCTTTTTGGTCTCTTTTTTGGTGGATTAACAAACCCTAGCTTCTTTAGATAGACTGCTTCCAGCTTTAGATGAGCTAGCAGCTAAAACCTCTCTCTGCATATAGATAAGTTTCTTTTTCCAATATTAATATCTCTGCTTTCTCAGTGTGTTGCCTTTGGATGAATGTCACCATCAACCAAGTGCAGAGTAGCTTCTGCTTGACTATGGCAGTCTTGAAACACAGCATGTTCTTAAGAGTATTCTTGTGTAAATTGATGCTGTAATTGTATATTCCAGTAATGTGATCAAGCTGCATTCTTTGAATAGTGAGCAAAACTGAGCAGAGAATGCACCTTCATCCAGGCTCAGATGCAGCTTTTACATGGAGATCTCAAGCCGCGACTCTGTCAGGCGATGTTGTTGGGAGGAGGGGGATTATATCCCGTTCTGTTGGAAAAATTCACCCTGCTTTCAACCAGAATGGGTTGTGTCGCTGTCTACTTCTAGCTGAATTGCAGATTTGCATCAATAAAAAATTAATGACTTACAGCTCAGTCTAAATAAAATATTTAAACTTCTCCATTGTATTCCAATCTTATTGTTGCAAGAAAAGCTCCAGTGTTTAAAGTTTGTTGTTCCTATTGGGTGGGACCTCTCAGGAAATACTTGATTTTTGTGTTAAGTAGTTTAATTGCCTTATAGGTTTCTGAATTAAAAGCCTTACTTAGCTGTTTGCTAATTTTGTAATGTGCACTAGAGCCAAGTCAGCTACAATTTTGCAAAAATCATACAATCCTTTACAATTTCTGCTGGACAGTATTTGACAATCCTACTTTTGAAATCATGAGCCATGGTGGTGAGAGTACCTATCTGCAACCGAGTCTGAAAGGCTTTATTTTGGAGGAGAGAATACTGAGTTTAGGGGTCAAAGGGAGCTGGGGTTTCAATTTCCTTTTCTGCTCATGGAAGGAAGAATGGCTAAGATCGAAAGTACTAAAAGATTTCTCTTGATTTAATCTTCTGCCAGTAGTAAGAAAGGGAGCTTGTATGTATTCTGGGGGCACAAATGAGATTCTTTGTTAGTGTAGGATAAATGGCAGGTTTGGGCTTTAGGAATCAACCAACTGGCTGAACATGCTTTTGCAGGTGTGTTTTAATTGTGTTCCTCACAAAAAGATTATGTAGTGACATGTAAAAATATTTTATATGATATTCCTTGTAACTTTCAAGGTAAGGGCTTATGTTTGTAGTGTTGCTGAACTGTTAGTACTGGTATCCACTTTTTGTTCCGTAACCGAAACAAGGGAGATGGTTTGAAAAAGTAAAAGCAAGGTGATACTTATTCACTGAAGTCCTCACTGTATAGACAACGTAAACATAGGATTATTTAAAGGAAGGTGTAGCTCAGTAAGATCTGGGAATGACCTTAGAGATGTAGATTTTTAAGTGTATCCCTGATAACCTATTGAATTCAGTGAGTATTTAATATACTTTGTTTCTGGCAGAAAGCATTTGGCAACTTGTAAGAAAAAGCTCAATCTTAACACAAATTACTTTTTTCTAAGTAAAAAGTAAGTATTCTTCAGGTTTTAAAAATAGAGAAGCATTTCAATTCAAAATGTGTTTGACATATTTTGTAATCAGGTTCACTTGGGAAAGATGTAGGTTTAGTAACTGAAAAAAACCTGTGATATCAGGTTACTAAACTACTGACCGTTTTTCTGACCTTTGCTTTGGTTTCCATAGTTATGCATATTTATTATTGCAGTTCCATATGGGGTAGCTGTAAACAGCATTGTATAAGAACATCTGGTTATGCAAACCCTTTTTGATGAAGGGAAAGGGATGGAAGTAAATTTAATGTGCTAAAAGACTGCTGCCTTAAACAAAAATCTTGCATGCAGAGTTCAAGTATAGCATGAGTTTCATTTCATTTTTGTCCCTAACTTAAAATATTTTCTGAAATAATGTGAGTTTCTCATTGTGTAGTAGTTCTTGTAATGTTTCATTCTTTCTTCAACATACATGACTACCTAAAAAATCAAGAAACGAAATGTTCCTCATCTCTTTATTCCCATATTTCAGTTCTTCTAGAGGGTGAAAAGGGCTTGGAAAATGCCAGGCTGGTGAGCCTTTAAAAGTGCAATGCTAGGAACTGTAAATTAAACCTGTCTGTGGAAAGCAGAGCCCTTTGGACTGTACGAATATCAAAGAAGTATTATGGAATCATGAAATAGTCATGTAGATACAGAAAAGCAGTCAAGTTTTACCTTTATTAGCTCCTGGGAAACACATTTGCACTCTAGGCAGTGATTAGTATGGCTTCTGGAAGAACAGTGGCCCTTGCTCCATCTCTGAACCACTAATAATTGGATCTTTTGGAGTAAAAATTATTGCAGATTTCACAAATTGGTAACAAGCTGTGTGTATGTTATGTTCAGATGTCTCTGTCTTTTCCACTGAATAACAGTAAGGAACCTTTAATTTGAAACAGGTTACCTATTAAGTGAAAGCTGCATTTGAGACACTCGTTAGAAGTATGTGACTTTGACATTTATGTAATACTCAGAATACTTATTACTGTAGTAAGTGAGAGTGTTGGTTTTTTATTTCGGTCTGTGTGAGACTCTTCTTGAAGTTCTTTATCAGTTTAAGGATAACATAAAAGTCCTTTTAATAGATTAAAAAATAGATAAAAATCTTACCCTCTTGTAAAGCTAACAAGCTGTTGCAAATGAAGTGCTGCATGGTGGACTATGTAGATGAATTCAGATGAGTACATCTAAGCTGTGACTATCTTGGATTTAAAATGATCTGCGCTTGCCTATGTGGAAGAGTGAAGTAAAGGAGGAGGATGACAGGTGAATCTCAAGATTTCAGACTTCAGAAAATGATTTTCTCTCTCCCTTTTCTGTTTGTATTGTAGTGAGGTGGGAGGCTATAAAGGAAAAACACATAGTAGTTTCTGAGCAGTCTTAGGGATTACATCTTAATGTATCACCCACACAGCTGTTACATTGCAACACTATGTCATGATTACATTTTACAGAAGGAGGAAAAAAGAATTAGATCAAGCGATCCTTTAAGCTCCCAAGGGTTTAACATGCTGTTCTAACATGAGTTACAGCTTTTAAAAATAAAAAAGAATAGTTATTTAGTATTAACTTTATTGTTTAATGAGTTAGGGGAATGTGGAAACCCAGAATAAAACGTTCACAATTCACAGAGCTAACCTGGAGTCACAGCAGACTGTGTGGTGCTTCTCTCTTGAGAAATATCTCAGCCCTTCTGGGATACTTGCCACAAACTGGAGGAAAAAGTTCATGTTATTTTTTTATTGTATCGTTCTGTCTTATTTTCATGGTGTGGTGCCATGTAGTTGCATTAAAGGAGACTCTGTCAGGACTTGAAAAGGAAATGGTGGCCAGGATGAGTATTTGTAGGAGCTAAAATAATGCTTGCATCAAGTGTTGAGAGAAGCTTTAACAATCTGGCATCATCCAGAACAGGATGTTACACTTTTTCAAAGTTAAGTAGGGGCTCAAAGGAAATTTCTGAGTTCATAAATGAGAAAACGGAAAGTGTTCTGAGGAGAGGATGGAAGTACACAGAGAAAGAGGGGAAAGTGCAGAGATGGAAAGGGTGAGATTTCTTGGTGCTGCCAGAGGTGTGGAGCTCAGAGTAAGGAGTAACTTAGTAACTGCAAGTAACGAGAGTTGCAAGTCACAAAATGCACAGAGATTTTATTCATTTTATGCTTACCTTCTGAAGCTTTTATTCCGAGGTGCTGGTTGAACCTGTTGTTTTTAAGTGGTTTGAGTTATTCTAATGAACTTCAAACCTGTGTACCTGAAAGCAGACTCACTTGGTGCACTCTGCTGAATTAGCCAGCTTACTCTGCTTAGAAACCAGCAAATTGTAAATTATGTAGCGTTTTCATGCCTGACGTGAGTGCTGCTGGAAGCTGCTGTGGTGTAGGTGTGTTAATAACCAGGTAGGTACTGAAGCATGTAGCACTTTAAGTTAGATTAATAAGCAGAATTTAATTACAGGTAAAGGATGTTGAGCGTAGATCTTAATGGGAAGGACCAGCAAAATCAAAGACTGCACAATGAATCAAAACTACCTGCTAGAAAGATACACTGCTATCAAAATGTAACACCCTGCCACCCGTAAAAAAAAAAAAAAGTACAGATTCTGTTTTGCAAACTCAATTTCTAGTGTTTTGAGTCTAACTCAGTTTTCCTGGTTTTCCTCATTCTGAAGACCAGATAATGTTTTATTTTGGCATGGGTCCTAATAAATGTCAGGCTTATATCAGTGACTTGTTTTAAAACAGAATTTTTAAAAAAATCTCCTCTAAAATAAACCACACCCAGTGATTAGGATGTTTAGATTTGTGTTGTTAGCATATGGAAGAAAGCAGAAGGCAGAACAAATTCAATATCTAGTTTACTTTCAAAGCATTCAGCACCACAAACCCAGTTCGTGCTCAGTTAACAGCTTAACAATCTTAACAGCTAAGATTGAATATTCGTTTGTTTATTTGGGTTGGCTTTTTTTTTTAGCATTATCTTTCTGTTGGTGCTTAGGATGGTGAGCTGACTGAACTGCTGGGTGCTGCTGAAACAGGGAGACATCTCACTTGACTTTCTCCTTCCAGTGCTCACTCTGTTGCTCAGCTTCTTTTTCAGTGGTTCTGGTGCACTTTGGGCACTTCACTGAGCCAATGCATCCCACTAATCCAGCAAAACCATTCTGTTTTTGCCATTTCTATGCCATTTGTAGGCTGCTTACCTGTGTAGCATAGCTCTGTCCTTCATGTGCTTACTACCTTTTAAACAATTTTTCTGAAATAATTGTGTCCTGTTTTTCCTGCATGTCCTAGCTGGTCTTGAAGGCAGGGCATTAAGTCTGTTTTGCAGGGTTTGAAAGTTTTCAGTAGTTAAATGGACTTTGAGGGGCACTACAGATCACCCATCACAAGTGAAACTTGCAGTTGAGTTGTACTAATCAGTGCACAGTTTTTAAATCTAAAAAAACCTGAGCACCAGAAAATGGGAAAAAAAAATTGTAGACCACGAGTTAACGTCTAAATGCATCCTCATATAGATCCAAGTCCCACATTATATCTTTTCTCAGTTTCTGAAATCAAATGCAGAAGAAGCAGGTTTGTTGAGATGAAGATTTTTTTAATCAGTTAAGCCCCATTTGTGCTTGTTGCATGTTAATAACTGAGCTTAGCCAGACTGGGCCTGGTGTCCTCCTGGTTACCGTCATCTGGAATGCTGTGCAGTTTCAAACTTCACATTTGTTGTATTTGCAGTGCTCCAGTACTTCCGGTTTTGACACCTCGATAAATATTTTGTGATATTTCCTCTCCGTCTTGATTGTATTTTAAACTCCTCTGAGTGCAAGGAAATAAGCAAGAGATTACATCTGATTTGTCTTTGCTGTTGTGGGCTGTTGGACAAATATCAAGCCAAAAATTATGTTTAGCTACATAATTAAATGACAGTAGAGCATCTCTTCAGTCTTGTTCTCTTCTGGGAGAGAATATCTTGCTGCTCCATGATATTATAGAGGTGGCAGTTTTTTCCATGACTTCTCCCTTGTACTGAGTCTCACTCCTCACTCCTTGTTTTCTCTTGGAAAAGAATTAGTGACTTCATTATTTGGCCACATGTGATTTTTAAGTTTCTGCAGGTGAGATGTGTAGAGTGTTTTAAATACTGTGGTCTTTTTTCTGTTTCCTTCTTATGTTTAAAAGAAAAAACCTAAATCCTAAACTGTTACTAATACAAAATAATTTGGTTTTATTTCAAAAGTTCAAACAGTAGGAAGTTAGAGGTTGTAGAATTTTTTTGTCTGGTTCTTGTTGCTTTAATGTTCAACATATACATGGATTTTCGTAGTTTCTTATATTGTTCGTATATGAGGTGCAACAGACAAATTCTTTCTTTCTTTCTTCAGCCTTTTATTCCTCCTCCTCTTCCTTCAACAGAAATGTCCTTGCACAGATAGGAAGAAACGTAAGAAACATGCATGCACTGAGAATGCGGAAATTAACCCTATGCAGCTGTTCAGTTCGTTAGCCTTTCTAATTCCTTATGAGAATTAAATTACTTGCGGGTCGAAGGGGGTGGAAGGTTCACCACGGTGGGATTCTTGGATGGAGTGCTAATCAAAGTGCACCTAAAACTGGCCTGCAACTAGTGACTGCTGAATCCTACTTTTTTTTTTTAAGATGGAAATTACCCTATGTAGTCATAATACTGCACCATCATGGTTTTCTGAGTAGATAGATAGTATAACAAGCTGGTTTAGGCTGTTTATATAAATTTTCCTGGTAGGGCCTTCGTTTATATGAAAACTTTAAGATGCTTACCAGAGGTTTCTTTGGTCTTAGCACATGCTCTCCAAAGCTTAATTAGTGTATTGACAGCCTGGCTTCTGACATCACATGGATAAAATAATGGTGGTTATTCTGTTTTTATGTAGCTCCCAGCTAAATCTTTTGCATGTACAGTGATTTGATACGGGAAAATAACCCGTAGATTTTAGACTGCTGCCCCTCAACACTCTTACCAGTTCCGTAGTCTGACCTGTTCGTGTTGGAGTTGAAGCCAGAATGTAGCATAAGCCAGAAAGCTGAACGTCCTGCCTTTAGGCCAGATCTGGCATGCTTGATGTATTTATCTAGATCCCATGACAGATTGTGTAAAATTTTAGCTTACAGCTTGGAAATAGAAGTAAAATCTCTTATCCTTAGAGGCCAAGAGGACTAACTTCCAAATGTGCCGCTTTAAGTATCTGGAAATGACAACTCTCTGATGAGGACTGCCAAGCCTAATTAGAGATTGGCTTCATAACTGAAATGCATGAATATGTGCACAATTTAATTCTGCATATAAATTAGGGGCCAAAAGGCTTTGGAGAATACTAAAGATGCATATCCTGCATCCTTTTCTCTGATCCTGAGTGATGCTGAATGCAGCGTCCCGATTCGCGTGTAGTGATGCATTCTGTTTCCAGCGATTACTTAAAGCTGGCTCACGCTGTATGTAGGAGACCAGCAGAGAATAACATGTCCCTTTTCCTCAATAACTTCAGCCTTCCGTCCAAGTGATAGTTGTAGTTCAGTCTGCTTTATGTCTTTAGTTTATAACCCTATGTGATATTACATAAACGTAAACTCTACTTCCCTCCCATTGATTCTGCTTTATACCATGTCAGGTAAGACACTCATTTTGCATTTTTGTATTAATCAGATTATTTTATGAAGTCAACAAAATATTCAGTAAGCGTGAAAGAAACAGTCGATCTTCAGAGGACTTCAAGGTGCAGACCTATGTGTAGGCAATACTGTGGCTGCAGTTCCAATTCCATTATTAAAACCAGAAGGAAACCGTGCCAAGAAGTTATTTAGAGCTGGGAACAGGGTTTAGAAGAGAGCAGATTTCTCTGAAATACAGGAATTGGTTTGAGTGGAAGAGAGAACTGTCAAAGAAGGTAATTTTCAGATGAAAATCTTTGTTGTGACTAATGTGTAATCTGCTGTAGGGCTGCCATTGAGTGTGAAGTCAAGTCTTTCCGAAATGGGAACAGGCGTCAAGAGCTGGAATAATGTAGCAGCTTCATATTGTTATCATCACTGTTGTCAATCAATTGGTTTAATCTTTTTACTTACCTAACAAGTGAATAATTAATTTGGGGAAAACATGATTTCTTCTTTTCTCACTGCAGAGAGAAACATTGTCTTCTGATGTGTTGGACATTTGGATTGTTTGCCAGGTTAATCTTTGCATCTGAAAGTATTTGGCTGCTCAATCCATGTGCAGAAGTAATGTGAAAGAAGGATCCATTTTCTGAAGTTATGAGGTTCAGCATTTTGTGCAGCCATTTGAAAACTGCTGTCATGACTAGGTGGATTTGGGGATTTCTGCACAGAACAGAACTGGGTGGGTGGATGAAAAGGCAACTCGGTCTAAAATACATCTTGTTCCTCAGTGAGCAGAATTTACAAATCCCAGTGCTCTGACAGTGGTGTCCTGTTTCCCTCCCCTCTCTCCATCTCTGTCCAACCAGGGCAGCAATAGCAGATCCAGGGCAGTAACCGCAGACCAATGTCAAGAGGATATTTGTACTGAGCAAGCAGCAGTATGTGAGGTGCTGTGTCTGGAGCTGTGGATATGCAAGTTTGCTAGCCAGCTGCTCCCAAAAGCATGTTAGAAGCTGAGTTCTGCCTGAGCCTCACTCGGTGGAGAGAAGGGCAGATGAATGACTAGTTTATACTTCTTTCCTCAGATGCTCATGTTCATGAAATATGAATGAAACATTATTTCTGAGTTTCTAGACTTCTGCTGAGTATTTTTTGAATTGGCAGTTGGATTCAGAAGTTACTGGAGAGGACAGGACAGAGAATAACATACTTCATACCAATTTAGGAAATCAGGATTAGTATAGTGATTACTAGGTTACAGTCTGTGCAGAACTGTGCATCGTTGGCAAACCGTGAGTGCAAAGATCCGCAAAGGAGGCTGCTACAGTCTCCCAGAGGCTGGGCTGGGAATCATCCTCCTCAAAGTGCCCTTTTTCCACTGCTGTCTCCTACTGACAGGAGGAACAACACACTGTTTACTTGTCTGTGATCATGATTTCTGGCTGGTTTTCTTGTAGCCCTCCTTAGGCTGATCATTTCACCTACTATGCCCAAAGGCTCTTAAAATTCTTAAAGACGGGTCAGGGAGCTATAAAACTGCAAAGAACTTTAAGATTTTCATCCTGGCTTAAGCTGCTAATTGAGAGTTGAGGAACTGGAAGGAGAAGAGAGACAGGTGAGAATTTAAGTCTCCGTGGAATCGTAGCAGAGTTATAAGCATTATGTGATTCCCTATATTTTGTTCTGTTGTGTGATGACAGTCTGAAGATGTTGCTGAAATAAGAGCTGGATCTCAGGATAAGAAACTAGGAAAATACCACACCTTTAAGCTCAGCTGTGTGGGAGGGTGGACCTGTAGAACTGATCTAGAACATACACGTGTTCTTGTATTATGTACTATGAGTATGTATACGTTAGATTTAATATCTACAGACTACATGTGTGTATATATATGTTTAATGCTCACTTCACCTGATTTTTTCAGACCTTTAATTACTTGCATTTTTGATGGTATGAGACACTTTCCATTGGCTTTTGTCTTAAGGTAGTTTGTATAATGTGACATGTCAGAGACCTGGCAAACAGGAAGGCACATCCTGTGTCTCTGGGCATGGAAACTGCTAAAATGAGAACTGCTGACCACAGGTAGTGCATTGGATTTGAATACATTTTTCCTATCCCTTAAAAGGATAACAGGTCATTTACCACAAGTGCGGTTATTGGTTTTAGAGTTAGTGCTGCAAGGTGTATGAAAGCAACGGTTTGGGGTTTTTTGATGACTAGTGTTAGCAGAGATTTTCTGAGCACATAAGAAGATTACAGGGGTAATTACAGGGATGCTTGAACTTTGAGGGTCTCAAGGAAGCTTATAATGGGTGCTTTGGTGACTTAGCTTCCTCTGAAGATGACTGTACCCTGGCTTTGTGAATACTTGTGCTGATATACCTGTTTTTTTGTTTCTTCTTTAAGCAGGTGGTTTGACTGAAACCTGTACTAGACCTGGCTATGCATTTTATGTATTTTAAAACAAAGTCTTCTTGGTTGGAAGAGCTACTGCTTGCATATCTTAGCTGGTACTGAGTGTTTTGTCTTTTTTCATTCATTCATTTTCCATTCATTTGGAGAGATACTAAGTGAAACCACTAGCAGGTTGCATGATTCAGTGATCTCATGAACCCAAATGGACCAAAATGCTACTGGAAATAATATCAGTGCTATTTTTGAATCTTTATGAAGCTTACAGGGCTGTATGGTTTTAGCTTTTTCCAAATCCTAATTAATAAAGGATGAATGTGTGTATGTGTGTGAATGAATGAAATCTAAGATCGTCTCTAAAATTATAGAGGTGGTGTCGGGTAGTTAACTTTGCAGGGAAGGAAAAGAATGTGCCAGAGGAAAAAAATCATTTGGGTCTAGTTTCAGTAATTTAAAATAAATTTAATTTAGAAAATTAGGACTGAGTCAAAACTCCTACTAGCCTGTACTGTAATTTTTGTGAAGCAGGTGCTGCCAAGGTCTGGAGTCTGAATCTCTGCTTGGGTATTGTACATGGTACCACAAACCAGCAAGTAACAGCAAAATATCTTTCACCTACTGTAACTAGAAGCATCACCAAGAGTTCCATTTTAACCAGTCTTCCTGTCAAGTGGCAGTATATACTAGAGGAGGAAAACCACACTTTTTTGATCCTAGGATGGCAATGTTGGAATATCTCTATCCCTAATGGCAAAGCAAGTATAGATTTTCTTCTAGTTTTACTTCCATATAAAGAGTAGCATCTCCTGCCTTCCTACCTGATGCTGAAATACCCAACACTGCTGCAGGCACCAGAGCTGTGACCCTGCAGCACAGAAGCATAACTGTCCATACCCATTTCTCATCTGAGCTTCTTCAGGTGCAAGTGCCATATACTCTAAGTTTGGAGAAAATTTTTCAGTCCAGTGTGCAGTGTATGATCACAGCTTTCTTTCACACAGTTGTTGTCAGTAGTGATAGGAATTTAAAGCATTCCACAGCAGCAGGAACTGTCCTACTTTTGCTCTTAATCTCAGTTAGCAGGGCAGCACTAGTTGATAAAAATGTATGTAGTTTTGGAGGCCCAAGTAGGTCTTGAAGTTCAGCTGAGGATAACCACAGCCTATGTTGCTGAAGAAAATTCTTTGCTAGCTGTAGGAGTCCAAAACAGCTCAGATTGTGTTTTTCACTACTTTGGTTTTATTCTTCATGTAGGTATTGTGGAAAGCAGCAGAGTAGGGAAA
>NW_010392584.1:57729-114995 GCF_000710305.1 Buceros rhinoceros silvestris
AAGAAAGGGTGAAATAGCTTCATGAATTAAAAAGTGTTATGTCTGTGATGGGGATGAATTCCTTGATTGTGCAATTGTACAGGTGTTTTTACTTACAGTGCTTTAAAATGTTTGTGATTGTAACTAAAACTGGTTATAATTTCTTTCTTTTCCTCTCATGCTAGTAGGAAGATACGGAAACAGGTTTTGAGATCCTGAACATTTGCTTTGTTTTGCTTACAGGTGGAAATACTAGTCTGTTCATTTGAGGCTTTCAGAACGTTTGACTTTATTCTTAAGTCAAGGACTTGACAGTCTGACCTTTGAAAGGAAATGGGCAATGCTGGAAGGCAAGAAAAAGAATTTGGAGGCTTGCCTCACTTGAGAAAGGTCCCTGATAACATAGCTAAACAAGTTGTGCCTCTATAATGAGTGCTGCGGTTATTTAGCGATACTGTAAATAACACATTCACCACAGAGGATGCACAACTGGTGCCGAAGTCATACACATACTGCTTTCAAACACTGGTCCCTTTTGCTGCACTCCTTAGTGGTGAGAAGTTGTTTGTATATGCTTTTATCCGGCTGAATACAGAACGTGTTCTGTTGCTCTTTAAGGGACTAGTATGCGCTTTGCTTTACTACCCATTCTCAACTAATTGCTAGTTAGTTAGGGAATTCCTTACAATTATGGATTATAATCCCTGCTCAGCATACTTTAAGTGTTAGTTCTTTGAAGACCTCATGTTTATGGTGGCAATTCACTGTATATAAGCTAACACTTCTAATTTAACAGATTCTGGAGAAATTCCTTTCTCTAATAGCAGGTAAGTTTGAGTATTTGTAAACACATCTTACTGGTTTATTTTCTTTAAACCAGCTTTGCTGTAAATGAGAAACTGCACAAAAGTTTTAGCTCTGCGACTGTGGTTTTTCTTTTTTTTTAAACACGTGACATTGATTTCCCTCTACAGTGCATCTGAACAAACTGGATCAGAGGAAATAGGTCTGAAAGAAGTCTCAAAGCCTCAAAGAAAGGATTAGCTGTAATTATGTGGTTGTTTTAAACTGTTCTTAAAGACTTCCAGTGATGGAGACTCCTGGACCATCTGGAGCGTTCCTTTCCACTGTAGAGCAACATCAACCTTTTGAAAACTCATCCTAACGGCTGTTATGACTGCTGAGCTTTCCAGTATAGATGTGGAAAAGTTATTATTCCTCTTTGCTATAACTTTACATGTGCTTAAAAACAATTGGCAAGTTTTATTATGTACTTTCCCTTTCCCCTGTAATCACTTTTCCAGTAGGATGATTAATCTCAACTTTATCTCAGTTTCCTTATTAAGACAACATTTGTCCATTCGTGTACTTATATTTGATTTCTTTATAATTAGACCATATTTTTATATAAGTGCAGCATCCAAAACCAGACACCGTCACATGTAAAGCTGTTTTATTTCCTTTTTTAATATCACAGCATGAGACAAGCAACTTTTGTTTGTACACCTTCCTGTAGAACTCTGTGCAGTCAGCTGGGCAAGGAGCACTCTTTCTCATAGAGCACTCAAGGTGCTTTGCACAGGACTGCACTGGAGGGGCTAATCTCAGTTGTACCGCTGTGCTGGGTGCCGTATACTGCTGGTACTGCAGGAAAAAGTCTGCACAGAAAAGGAAAAATATTACTCCAGAGGTTGAATAAGGCTCAGATCATTGCAAATGGGAGGGAGTATTTAAATATAGTGGCTATCATACTCCCAATGCGTTTTCTCTTTTTGTTTTAATTAACAGGTTCTCTCTGTACCACTCTCTTGCCTGGATAAGCCCCCCGTTAGTTAATGGACCAAATTTTCTGTGTAGACAGTTGTTTTTTCTGCACACAGTGCAGAGAACCTTCCCAGGTTAGGATAACAATGCTTTACAGATGTGCGAATACCTGTGTAAGGTTAGAAGCAAAGGATAATTAAGCTCCTATTCCCAAGTCATCACTTCTTTAGAGCTTTTTAAGCCTTCTCTGGTCAATGTAAAAAGAGAGGAATATCCTGGTGTTTCTAGAATGATTTCTTATGCTTCTGGGTGGGTGGAGGGGAGGTGGGTAGAATAGGATGGGACAACACTCTCACTGAAGCGTTTGGGTTTTTTTTCTATCCAGCAAGTGGAGAAATGATGCCTTAGGTCTATGGTAACTATACTCCTGCCAGGCTCTGTATTAGTTCAGTTTATAGCAAGAGAGTATTAGTGGGACTCTATGAATGTTGCAGTTGGAGATAATTAGATTAGAATTCCATTCCCAAGTGACTGTTGGAGGAGGGGTCAGAACCACAGGGAGTGAAATAGAGTAAACTGCAGCTCGTAACTTGTGTAAGACTGACCTGCTTTTCCTGTAGCATAATAAAAATTTTATACAAGTTTGGCTATACACAGCAAAGTAGTACAAACAATCTGTGTTGTGACCTGATCCAGAAACAACTGGACATTTTTGAAAACAGACACTTCAGCAGTATGACTTAGGAAAGGCCAAGCCCTTTTAAGGGGAGAAAATAGTCATATGCATGATGCAGCCTTTTAAATAATTGAAATCAGCTTGGTATATAACTTTTTTTACTGAGGGCTGTACTTTTCCATAGGAAAGGATTTCCTAAGGGATTTTTTTTTTTTTTATTGAGTAGTTCTTGAGGTAGTTGCTTACAAAATTTTCCTTTGGGGTATCTCATCTTGATACTTCTGTTGTGATTTCTAAGATGTGGACGTACAGTTACTATGAATAATGTTATTTCCTGGGATTAGGATATTGGGAGAAGAATGCATCAACTATCAGCCAGGATCCTTAATTCAGTTCTTCCAGCTAAGAAAGGGGAAGAATCCCAACATACAAGAGCTAGGGGCAGCTCTTAAGAGTATGTTACACCTAACGTGCTGTCCTCTAGCAGCCCCTTTCCTTTAAGGCAGGAGTGGATTATCCAATTCTGTAAGTGTGATATCAAACAACATTCATGTACATTGTAAATACTCCATTTCAAGTAACTGATAACTCAGTAGAGAAGGTTAGTGTATTTCTTTTCCCTTTCTTTTGAACCTGTTTCACTGCAAATAGAATTGTTCTGAACAGTAAATTTCTTAAGATTGATATGCTATGGAAATGATTGTGTTGGTGTTATTTCTTTATCCAATGATACTGTTTATTTTTACATTATCTAGAATAAAAGTGAAAGTTATTAGCATGTGCAGCCATTTTCATCTCATCGTTTGGAGACATTGTGGTATACAGAAATAGCCTACAATTACTTTTAAAATTGTACTAAGCCTGCAATAAAGGAGAATGACTGTGTATGTTAAATGGAAGTCTGTTTTTTTGAAAATTAATATCTATTTATTTGCATTTATATGCAAATAAAAAAATGTGCATCAGCCTTGCCTCTGCTGTTTTTATTCTTGGAACTCTTGTCATGTATCTGTTAAAACTGAACTCTTGCTTACCTACACTTCTGCATTTTCCCTCATTACAGACGTAACTGAATTCCTTCCTTCCTCTTGAAATATTTTGGAAAGGGAAAGGAGATGCTTCAAATGTGTGGTACCTTGTGGAGAACACTGGCAGCCCCATTCACACCGTGAAGGCCCAGTTTCAATGCAGTGATGTTTTTCAAGTAGGAAGGTTAAAGCCATTCATGACATCCAACCCCCAACTTCTAAATACAACGGGTGGCTGTTTCAGCTTCCAGACAAACTCTGCTATCCTGAGGCATGCCACATAGGAAAGGAACTCAGTGCTTCACCAGGTTCAGTGTGATGATATTATGTTAAGTAGATAGGATGAAGCTATTGAAATCATCATAAACAAAAAGGCCCACTGTTCAGTTCAGAATCTAAGGGTATCTGTTCCAGCTTCTGGAAATATTGTATACTGTCCTCAGGAGTCTGACATAAGGAACTCATCAACACTTCAGTGGCAATGGGTTAATCTTCTAGATTGTCTTAAAATGTAGATCAGATCATCATGAAACAAATAGCAAGGTCTGAATTCAAGAGAAGTCTGTATTATTCTCATGAGATCAATGTTTACCCTTCTTGGATTTTATTTTTCTTTTACTGTTTTTGTCTTGAGACTATGCAGCCAGAATGCATCTCAACTTTGTTTCCTGGTTGCTTTCTCCAGTATGCATGGGAATCAGCATGGTTTTAACCAGATGTGAGATTCATCTGAGGAGTTTCTAATGCTGGCCCACGTGTTTTCAGTGGAGAATACCTTTAACAGTGCCATCTGTGATTGATCGACAAGTGCATCTAGGTTTGTGTTTAATAAGTATGTATTGCAGTTTATAACTCCTCACTGCCTCCTGTGTCTGTAGCTTTTCTCAACAGTAATGGAGGCAGGTTGGAACCTTATGCAACCTTAAAGGAAAACCTAAGGAGCTTAAGGACCAGGAAAAGTCCTAGGAAGGTCTTAGAAGGACTATGTCTCCAGTATCACCATTTACTTCAGCAACAGTTCACAGCCAAGCTAACATGGTGCTGTACTGCAACATCTTGAAAAGTCTAATTGTAATGGGGTGCTTTATGGCAGCCAGGGTGGCAAGTGTGCAGTGGTTATTACTGAGTGTGGGAGTTTGGCTATTGTTATCTGCGTGTGCACGATGCCTTTCCCGCCTCCTTTCTACTTGTTGCTTTAAGGAAAATACATTTTCTTTCGTGCTGCTAATAAATGTCATTGATAACAAAAATGTTTTCTCCAAGGCTAGCTTGGCTGTGCTGGGGGTGTTCGGTTTCTTTAACGCTCAGTTGTTCTGGAACACCTTTCAGTTGCTGTGTGCTAGTAGTCTTGCTTGGGAAAGGTGCTTTAACTTATTTCTCATTTGTCTAGCGTTTGTGAAATGTTGATAAGAGGAGGCTCCTTGCCTCTCCATTTTATTGTTGCCTTTGTAGTATATTTCCCAGTATGTTAATTAGGGAGTTTTACTTTGTGATCTTCCTGAAAAGAGATTTGTTCCTGTAAAAGAAAAAAAAAAAAAAAGAATACTCTTGTGAGCAAACTGCTGCATAAAGTAAGACTACGTAATGCTCGGTACTCCCATATATTTCTCTGTCCTCTACAGTTGTTTTGTTACCGTTCTGGTTCTCCTATGCATACTTCTATTAAAATACTCTCCTTAGTTTCCTTTTCTGGATTACCTATATATTAATTGTTTCCTACAGCAGATCCTTTTCTGAGTTATTTCTGCTACTCTTGTTATTTACTCATTCTTTTGTTTCTGTTGTTAACTGATGGTGTGAAGTTTCTTGGCTGATGCAGAAACTGATGGTCTTATTACCAAGACTTGGGAACATCACTAACCACAGCTGCTTTCTCTTAAATTTCAGTTACCACATGCACCTCAAGCAACTAATAGTTGCCTTAATATCTGGGATGTTATTCTGTGGCTGATAGCTTGTGGTCTCACAGCACCAACCTCAGCACTGGGAAAAGATGATGCAGCTTTGCTTGAGCTGGTAGAGTTGAATTCATTTGTGTTGGTCATGAACTTGGCCCAGGTCTGAAAGCTTAGATGGCAGTAGCTCAGGATAACCTGTTTCCAGCAGAGTGCTCCGAGAGCAAGGAGTAGTCCTGTTGTATTGCATTAAGGATGTGGAAAAAAAGGCTTTGGGCAAGTTTCATTTCTCTTAAGATGCTAGCAACTGCAATTTCTTTACTTGTGTTTTGAGAACATTGATAAGGAGAAAAAGATAAAAAGACCAGAATCAATTGCTGCATCTTGAAGATACTTGCACAAAGAAATGTACTACTTGATTATCATAAAACTAGCGTGCTTCCAGAATCTCTAGTTAAGGATATTTGTGTTGAATTTGCATGTGTTGTGCAGTGGATGCCTAAGCCTAACAGCCTATACAGAAGGGGCAGAGAAGTGTGTGTGGGAGGTGTTTGCAGTTGTTGGGTTTTTTTTTTTGTTTTGGTTTGCTTATTTGTTTGTGTGTTATTATTTGAAATAATTCTTTTCTTGCCTTCATTATTCTTCCCTAGTAATTTTGCCAGGGGATTGTCTTCTGGAAGTTCTATGGGTATAAATTATGACAGAGGTTTCATCTACGGTATTAAGCAGTGACTCTATTACAAGGTTTTTAAAGAGATTACTCTTTGTGAGAAGGCCAATAATACTTGCACAAAAACCTTGTATAACTTACTTCAGGCTTCTACTTAAAGTACTCTGTGAACTTCTGATCCATCTCTTTGTATGTCCCTTTTTATGTTTTCAGCTCTTGGTGAGTGTTTAGTTTCAGCCCCAAAGGCTGGGGTAGCTGACACTGTTCTTTCCCAGCTTTTCTGTGAATTCTCCTTTTTCTGTGAAAACGCATTGACAGATTCTCTCTCGTGACTAGATTTGCCAAGTGATCCATGCTGTGTGTACCACTAGATGCCTTCATATCCGACTGTGCAAGAGCTTTTCAGTTTTATTTGCTTATGCATATACAGCTGTTTGAAAAATTAAGCATGTACAGGCATATTGTTGCAATTTGGCCCTGGAGCAATGAAGTTGTTGTTCGGTGAGTTCAGTACAGGGGGATGATACTATGCCAGTCGAAAATCCTCTTCTGATTTTTCATCGTGCTTGTGTAACGGAAGTCTCGTGAATTAATTCTCAGAGGAACTGCTTTTAAGTGTTGCAGGTTGGGACTTCCATTTATTCCTTGAAGTAATACAGTTTTGGAGCAACGAGCCTACTGACCTGAACAACTGAAAGCTCAGTCAAGGGTATTTTTCCTTTGTCGACATGGCAGAGTTAAGGATATGTGTCAATGAGGAAGAAAGTCCCTGTGGATAACTGGGTTACTAGGATACAGTGAGGCTTTGTTTTAATTAAGCAGTTACTCTTGTCTTCAGGCTCTCTGTCGTTTCATTGCTTCTAGAGATTTTGAAGTGATAAGGCAATTTAAGAAATAATTTTTTTAAGATTTGTTTTTTGCTAGAAGTATTGTATGATTTGGGTGCAAAACACCACTCACTTGATACATCATCTGCACAAAAGAGAGACTGATATAAATTTAATTGGTGTTTTCAAAAGCTTCCAGGATCTGCGTTTTGGAGGACACTACAGTGTTGAGCATAAACAGAAAGCTTAGCAATCATTTGGTTGGATGAAAATTTACTCTGGCTTTTCAGAGACTAAAAATCAAGTTACTGTGCTGAGAGCAATTGAAAAAAAAAAAGGGAAGAAAGCTTTTTGTTTTCAAAAGTGTGGTTATCATAATGAGCAAATGTGATGAGAGTTTTTCTTAGTATTAACGTTAGAAAAGCTAGTTTGAGTTTGTGTGTACTTTATCCCTAACATATGGCTTTCCACATGATGATGTCACATACAACTAAGTGCCAGAAAAGTGTAAATCCTCCCAGCAAAAGCAACGCTTTGAACTGCAGTTTGATTTGGAGTTTTCTGTGTGTGTGTGCACGCGCATGGCCAGCCAGCCGGTCATGTTAGAGCACTTGAAAGCCATTGCTTTCCTCAACTGTGGGTGATGGTCTGTTGGAACACGTAGTGGCCATAAAAGGCCTCTCTATGGGAAACATCTACGTTTCGTTCCCTTCAGGATGTTTGAAATGGTGTGATTTATCGTGGCTAATTTGCTTTCTCACCTCTGCATTAACAGAGAGCATCTGTCATTCATCCTAGTGGCTGACCCAGCCCTAACCCTTGGCAGTATCTCTGCTCAGACAAGTTCTAGAGAGGGACTGTTGGCTTGAGGCATCTTGGTGCTTTATGCAGTTCCATGAGTGAGGATTTCTGTATTGTCTGAGTTTGCAGGTGTTGTGTAGGCATGACAGACTGATCTGTGCATGGATTTTGTTCCCAGCCCACTTACTGGTAAAGTTGAGATTTTTCAAAAGTAATAATACTGTTGGAGGTGGATCATACTGTGTGCTTGTTTATGGATGGGTGGTGGGGTTGTTTGCTCTCTTCCTCCTGTATGCTCTCCTGCCCTTACTGCCTGATCTCGTAGTGTGCTGTTATCATTTGTCTTACTAAAAGCCTCTCTTGGGTTCCGGGGTCTTTCCTGTCTTTCATGCAAACCAGAATGTGTTACAGTGCTATTAAATAAAGAGAAGCTGTGGGGGTTTTTTTCCTTCTTTTACTCTGCCATGTACTGTAAACTGCTACAGCGTCCTGTTTTGCCACAGCAGTTGGGAAGATTCCTGGATCAGAACATAGCTTGCAAGTTTTCTGATGAGGTGTTCCACTGGCTGTGCAGTGGAAGTTGAGATCCCAGATCCTACAGACCCCAGCTCTTTAACATGATGGTTCCCAGCAAAAGCATTCTAAAGGAAGTTTTGAAGTTTTTTTTCTTTTATTTTGGATAAGAAAGAAAATGTATAAGTTAGTGCTTGGTGTTACAGGTTCATTGGTATTTGTTTTCAAATGCAATACTTGATGAGGGGTGTCATCATGTATTTTTTTGACTTTGGTATGAATTGCAGTTAGACTGCCTGTTGGCAAGTAAGGGTTTATCTTTGCCCTTTGTGCTTTGGTGCGTCTTTTCTCCTCATGCAGAGACGGAAGATTGTGCTGATTTGCTGTTCAGAAGAAGTTTCTTCTGTAGTTGCACCGTGGCAGCAGCTGAGCCACATCTGTGTTTGCATGTGGATGAAGAATGACTCCAAGATGTTCCTCTTGTTTCTCTGCTGGGTATTGAAACCTGAAGTGTGAAAAAGTGAGTGTGTGCATACACAGGCACTCACTTTGCTTCCTATTAACACTAATATTTTTCTCTTAATACAACACTTTGTATTTGTTATGCAGCGTGAAAGAGTGGCGAGACTTAGCATAAACTTTTTATTTCTTTACTTTCTCTCTCTTTTAGCTTTCAGGTGGTGCAAGCAGCCTAAGTAGTTAATATTCATGAGTGCACATGGTAAATGAGAGATGTGCTTGATCTTTTACAATAAGAAAATTACCTTCTTTGAGAAACAGCTGTTAGAACTCTGGATGATTTGGGTCCATTGCATAGCCTAAGCGTGCACTGCCCTGAGGGAGCGTTGGATGTGGGTGCAGTATGTGCTTTGAAGAACAGAACCTTCCACATGCTGCCCAGAGCCCCACAGAGGAGCTGAGAGCCAGACCTTGGGAAGGGACGAATGGTGCAGGCTCCTATCCCCTCCTCTCCCTGGCTTTTGTGTGCCAGGAGTGATTACTGTCGCTGTTCAATCCGTGCTTAATGCTTTCCAGCGAAGAAAGCAGACAGCCTTTCAGCTGCATATGCTTCTGAGACTAGTATTTTCCTACATGCCAGACACCTAAGAAATTTAGTTAGAGGCTTGCACAGGAGAACTGTGTAAATTTTTTGCAGTGACCTAATGCTTACAGGCTCTGTTTGACGGAAGCTGCACTAAATGCTGTTAAATAAATCAGAAAGTTAGTAAGTGTTAAGCTGTGTGAGGAAGAGTTACAATTTTTTTTTCAGATACATTTGCATCTATCATTCTCTCTAACCTTGGGTGGTTGCATCCTACAGTACGTTCAGTTATTTCAATTTTTTACTTTCCCTTTCTAGAATAAAAAGGTAAATTAAAAAGTTAATGTGCTGTACTACCCCATAATCAGGAAACTGTTTCAAGTGATCAATGTTCCTAGTGCATTCATAGCTTTTAATAATTTGTTGTTCTCCAGTTAATAATAGGAATTTTCTCGTAACACTTGAAACAGATGTAGCATTCGTTGCTTCTCTATCTAAAATGGCTCTTTTTTGAAACAATGGGCAGCAATACAATAAGGTTTTTTTCTCCTTGCCTAAATAATAAAAGTACTAAATTTTAATTTTAGTACATAGAATAACATTCTTTTAAGTTACATATGTTTTGATCACGTTTGCTGCTATTCTGCTGGCTATCATCTTTAATTTCGCATCTCCATAATACAGGAAATCACCTACATTTAAGTAGATATTAATGATATGATAATGTACAAGTGCCACTTTCTAATAGCAGAGTGCAGGAAAGTGATGCAACTGTTTTAAATCACATGATAGATCAGTCAGAAGTGAGATTACACCTTGGTTCCTGCATTTATAAATATATGAAAGTGTATTATGAATAAATGAAACAAAATATGAAAGCATATGAATATATGCCTATATTATTAAATATATATATTTGATTAATCATCATATTCTTTTATAGAGTATAGAACAGACATGGCTTTTCACTAATGCAACTACAGGAAGGATGAAAACTACATTCCTCTAACTGCTTTCTGAAAAAATGACTAGTTTAGTTCCTGGTATATGAACACACGTAGTTTTCTGGTAAGTCAACATGGTTTATTTTTGTCGCCAAAGAAGTCTATAATCTACAGCAGTCCTTTGCTGTAGTCATGGGAAAATGCTGTGCTGGTGTTATGGCCCCTCCTAAGTTCACACAAGTCTACAGCAGCACTAGCGGTGCACAGATGTGCTTCTCTAAATACCGATTTGGCAGTTGAAGGGATCGTTGTGTTCAGTGGCAGGGTTTCTTACTTATGAATTTTTTTTAGGGTCTTATGCACAGATGTGCTTCTCTAAATACCGATTTGGCAGTTGAAGGGATCGTTGTGTTCAGTGGCAGGTTTCATTACTTACGAATTTCATTGAGGCTCTTACTGGCTTGCGGGGGCAGCAGAAGCAGCAGAGAGGTCACCACCTCAAGTCCATCAGCACATTTCCTCTGCTGTTGCTCCTTCCACGTCCAAATGTTGTCTGAGCTGAGGCATTGTACTAGTGCCATCTGCACCTCCTGTGGCCCCTGCCACAAGTGCTCTCCTTTCCTCCGCTTTGCTGTAGCTTGGGATCACGGCTTTGCTTCCTAAGCTATCTATTCTTTTTCATAATGTTATCAGCTTGGTGGAGTTTGGCTTGTCTGATTGTCATCCTGTCGCTGTTGCCTAGCTCAATGGCAATACAGTTGCTGGACAGCAAAACCGTCACCCAACAATAACAGCTGTGCAAACAAACAAGTCAGCATTGATATTCATCAATAGCTTTGTCCAGTCGTGGCATTGAAATACACCAGAACATGTGCAATCTGTCTGCTTTCTTTGTCCCATGGTATAGCCAGATCGGCTGCTCTGCACTGATGAGGGTGTGATTGTCATGCCATGGTGCACCATCACCTCCTTCCCTTTTTCCTTTGCTTTTCCTTCCTCTTTGTGGGCTGTCTGGCTGCTCCCAGCCACATCTGCCGCATGTCCCATCTGCTGTCTATGATTGGAGTGCAGTTTTGACAAGCAGTAATCACGCAGTACGCTATTCTTATGGAGATGGCAGAAAACAATAATTTATATTAATGGCATGTCACTAATGCTCCCTACTTCTAAATTGCTAAACAAAACAACTAGTGTGGAACGTTGGCTTGCAAACTTGCTGGTGAGGAGTTGTTTCAAAATCCTATATGCACAAGTGAATTTTTCCCACTCCACTTAACCCAAGTAACAATACTCTTACCTTGTCTTACAGCTTGTAACTTTTTCAAGACATAGTGTCTTTTCCTTTAAAAAATTAAATATATTTTTCAGAAGTTGTGTTCTTTCCTTTCTGCCATCAGTGGCAAGTTTCTTTATAATGAGGCACAGGTGTATCATAAAATTGTTATTTACTATTACTTTGTCTTTCAAGGAAAAATTATTAGCAGTCTGAAAAAAACCTAATTCTAAAGTTGGAATAAATTTAAAGCCAAGATTGCCCTTGCCTCTTTTGCATGTCTGTTGGACAGCTTATGGTAGTGTAACTCTTCAGAACATCTTTCTGTGGTATGTAGTCACTTCCAGCAGGATCTTGCCTTGTGTCAGCTCCCCTGTGTAACTGAACAAAAGAACTGAAAGATGAAGGGAGCTCTCTATGGGTGAAGGAAGAGGATGATACACAGCATAGGCAGGTATAGGCAGTTTTGTCTGTGCAGTCACCTCTTGCTTTGTGTCAAAGATTTGTCGAGATGTGCAGTTGCTAATTAGTGTGTATTCACCTTTGCCAGTCATACTAGCTGTCACGTGTAGCAATTCCACATTTACCATGCTTACTGTGGTGAAGCTAACACAGCTGTCTTGCATTACTGCTGCAGGGATTTACAGTGTGAAGTGGTGATGGACAAGAAGAACTTTATCTGTTAGCATGTTTGCCTGCAACATGGAATTTGCTGTAAGCAAGCGCTAGGTGTCCAAAGCGTGAGCAAGGTGGACAGGACTTTGCAGGGCTGAATAAAAGGAATTGTGCATATGTTCAGGGAGAGAAGTGATTTGTTTTGGCAACGTTTGTATCATAGACTTGTAAGTCTTTTTGTTTAGTAACTCTCAGCTTCCTCAAAATGTCACAAAGAGAAAAATAAAGGCTGGTAGCCTAAGTCAGAGGAAGGAGTTGAGGCTAGGGAGACTCTTATTGAGGAGAAAACATTGAACAGCTTTTACTCAGCAGATGGGGCTGGCTCAGGGTCTGTGTTTTGGTTCTTTACTTTGCTAGAAACTACTTTGTTACCCACGTTAATTACTTGTGAAAGCTGTTATTCAATAGTTGCTGCACTGTTCTGTGTTCGAACAGCTGACCTCCAAGGAAGAATTCAAGGATGGATGTGTGTATTTGGCTTACCTAAGTTTTACAAGAGTGTATCTCTTTTTTCTTTGATTTTTTTTTTTTTTGCCCTGAGAGCATTGTAAGACAGTATTATTTTATGACACTTAAGATTGTCATGATGATAAAGCTGTCAGTGCCTACAGTGAGTTTCAGGAGGAAAAAGTGGCTTGGGACTGCTTGAGAGAGTAGTGTCTGTTATGCTGCAAAACATCATGCATGGGATCTGTAAAATAAAGTATACATTCACAGTGCTCGTATTTGATTAGGTGTGATTAGTGGTACAGTGGTCTTAGCCCTGTGCATTAATTCTTGTAATTGTGCTTTTCAGATCAGCAGATTCAAAACTTATCAAGTCAGTGTGTCAGCACATGAAAAGCTGTGTCAAGGGATTTAGCAAACAGGGAGGAGGGAATGGTTACAGCAGTTTATCACCTTCACAAAGTGTTAGACTGACAACAGTGTGTTAGAGATAGGTGAGCTATTCCTGCAAGATCTACCGCAGGTTTCTGAGTTCAAGACATCTTCTAAAGGGTTACGAATGTGGCTATAGTTGAGCAGTGTACTGTATCACTGTCAGCACTTGATACTGTGTGTGCTCATTTTTATTTTAAACTGGTCCCTGGAGGTTTAACTGAGTGCAATTCCCCCCCCTCAGCCTTTTTAATGGGTATCATCAGTAGGTTCCAGCAGCACTGCATGGACTCTCCCTGATGAAAACTGGGTGATCAGGTGGGATAGACAACTTAAGGATGAAGCCTTTTGTGTGTATCCTTAAAAATATCCTGCAGCAACTTACTGCGATTCCTCTAATATTCAGCTCTGAAGTCTACTAATCCAGTTGTGGCATTTCAGAAAAGTACTTAAGCAATAATCAATCTTTTCTCTGCAAAGCACATCCGTAGTTGGAAAAGCTTATAAATGATCCTCTCTGTAACCCAAGAACACTTCTATGAGGAAGAATTTTAGTCAAGTTACGCAAATGATAATCATATATGATTTTTGCAAGTATTTTGTTAAAATATCTGGTGAATTTTTAGCTTTTTTGCCTTCATGTTTGAACCCAGCTACTATTAATTGAATTCTGCAAATTGGAGCAGTGGAAATTGTTACAGGTGGCCCAAACATGTGGGTAATCTTGCTGTGGGTTGTGAGTAAAGATATCAATTGTGTAATGAAGCAATTTGTCACTGATTGCTAAAAAGCCAGACATTAAATGAATGGCTGACAATGTAAATGTTATTTAGCAAATTCTTGTAGTTGATATAAGGTCCACATTTGCCTTACATGAAGGGAACCCCTCTCTATTGCTCAGAAATGTCACTCACTTCTAATGTGAGAGGGAAGATCTGGTCCTTGAAACAGAACAGACCTTCTAGTGAGCCTAGTATTAGGAAACAATAAAACTGGAGAAAATGAAGAGATACTACAGGAAAGTAGAAGACCTGAAGTTATGCAGATTTTTTCCCTTCATTGTTTCTTGTTACCCTATTTGATTTATTTTTTTATGACCATTTGCTGCAATGCACTGTAGCCTTGCATAGGTAAGAGGTGGTGCACTTTCTGCCCTTCCATGGGGCTTGCTGGAGTACTGCTGTGGAGAAATGAGTAGTTGCAGAGTGAGAGGAGCTCGTGTTGACCTGCTCATTTCCAGGAAATAGTTTCACAGGAAACCTGACTATTTGTAGTGACTCTCTTATGGAGGTTTTTCCACTTACCGAGAGGTTTTGTCTTACTGTTTGAATTCTGGTCAGTTTTCTCTGGAAATACTGTGTGTGAGGTTTGCTCATTGTGAATTTACTACTTGTGCTAATCTGGTGTTATCTGTTTTTTGTTTTTCTCTCTCTTTATTTAGATGAGAGATCCTTGGAGCAGCAAAACTTTTCGTTTTTCTCAATGGACTCAAAGATGCACCAAAGTGTATCAGGCAGCAGGACACAAATGGCCTTAGTGAAAAGTACTTTGGAATCCCAAGAAAGTAATTTACTTCAAACAGTTTTATCATCAGTTACCACTCCCTTTGATGTGACTTTATTTAACCAAGAAGAAGCAGTCAGGATTTCAGAAGGGAGAAATACGCCGTTAGCAGATGTCTCCGTAACAAGCAATGAGGCATTCTTAAGTGACGATGACTTTATTAGCTCATTTCCAAAGGCACAGTGGACTCCTCCACTGAAGTCTTTTGCTGTTTTAACAGACCATCACTCGGTTAATACAGCAAGAGAAGTGTTGGAAACTGTGTTGCTAACACCTTCTTTGTCTGTCCTTTTCTCACCATATGATATCTCAAAAGCAGCACAGCAAAAGACTCCGTTGAGTGCTGTCCCTGAACGCAGTAACACTCTTACAGAACTGAAGCCTTTTGTACCTGATAGTGAAATGCTAACTGCAAGCAGAGACTTGCTGTTGTACCCTGCAAATACAGCTATCTATTTCACTTCCATTCCTTCAGAGGCAGGAGTTGCAGTGCGAGAGAATATAAATGCAAGTTTTGCAGCACTGCCTTTTGGGGCTGCTTCAGAAGGGTCGCCTCTTCATCTCAAGCTGCTAGATAAAAATAGCCCTGTGACCCCAGATGCCACAGCGCCAAGTGCGGACCCATATGGTGCTGTTTACACCAATGTGAGTAGCAGGGCAGAAGAAACTCTCAATTTAAGGACCTACCCCAGTCCAAGCATTCCCTGGGCCACACTGTCTTCAGCAGCCAGTGCTGAGCCTGTTTTGTCTCCGATCAGTCTTCCACTTGAGTCTTTTGCGCTTCACTCAGCTGCCATTTCTACAGACTCTAGACCGGTTCTTAACACCAGCCTGTTTACACACAGATTTTCCAGTACAGCACCAAATTTGTCTGCAAGTTCAGAAATACCAAGTCAATCAGAGCTTGTCAGTGAGCTCATGAGTCCAGTGCCTTCCACGAGATCGTACAGTTCTTGTCTGTATTGTGACTCAGCTTCATTTCTGCCAGAAGCAGGCTTTTCCCCAGAACACGATGTGGGCTCGGGTGATTATGTTGAAACTTTGTCCATCAAAGCCTCTGAAATACAGAGCATAACTCCATTTACAACTATAATTACCGACGGGTATGAAATAGAGGAGCCTACACCTGAGATTTTTGATACTTCTTTTCCATCAAGACCAGTTGTTTCATTTTCTTCAAGATTTACAGAAATGCCTGATTCAAATGTGATTTTATTAAGCACTACGGACACTGTCCCTAACAACAGATCACCTATAACAATTTCCTCTTACCATCAGCTCCCTGAAGAAACATCACTGAACGACTCTGTTGCCCAGTTCCCCCTCCCTGTTCTGAAAACAGATTTGCTGACACTGAGCACTCGTTTAGAATTTCCTGATGCCGCCACTGTTCCATTTGACTCTACCTTCATCCCAAGTGAGACAATAGCATCGTTTGCAGTCAGTCGGACAACTTTGCTGGAGTTGCCAGAATTAATGCCATCAGACTCTGTGGTTTTGCTCGACAAGACATCTACGAGGGAGGAAATGTCTTTAAATACTTCAGATTTTCCATCCAGTCTTTTATCAACACCATTTCTTGTTGAACCTAGCTACTTGTCTTTGTCATTGGCCGTGCTAAATTCTTACTCTGTCATGCGAAGTGATTTATCGACACACTTACCTCAGACTTTGTTGACCTGGGCATCAATACTTTCTGAGGATGTTTCCAACTGGGACTTCACTGCTACTGTCAGCTCTGCCAGTGACACCGAGGTTTCTCAGTTCCCTCTTGGCCAAACGTCATATTTTTATTCAAATGAATCTTCTGTTCCAGGTGCACATGTTCCTGAAATTGCGCCATCATCAGGTTTTCATTCTGAGTCATCCATGTTTCTGGAAGCATCCTCAATATTGCCAGTGGGCTCTGAAGTTGTGTTTACCTCAGCTGTTACAGGAGCTACCTCTCAGTTGGAGCCTTCGCTCTCCACCTCTCACTCTGTGGTTCCTACCCTGGTGCTGCTCACTTCTGACACCCAGCCTGTTACCAGCAGCATCTCTCTCAGTGAAACAAATCTGATCTCTTTGTTTACTACCTTTTTGGCAACTCCTGTCTTAAGCACATCTTCATCTCTGCTCTCAACTGCTCCAGCTTCTGATGAAGATATTGGTGCTACAGTTAACCTGACGCTGCTTTTAACATCTCGCAGCGAGGCCAGTGCCCACACAACCCTTCCTCCTGCACACCCTGACAACCTGACCTTAGGTGCCGACACCAGCAATGTGATGCCCTTTCCTACAGCATCTCTGTCTGTGACCATGTCGTTTGCTCCCACTCGGCTTCCTCCGACTTCTAGCCCTCCCAGTGTATACGAAGTTCCAGCAGGAAGCAGTGTAACTGCTGGTACTGATGCACCAACTGCTTCCACCAGTGTCCCCACAACCACTGCCACTAGTACTACAGGCAGCCGCGGCACAACTGCTGCAGGTGGCCTGGGGATGTTCTCCTCTACTTTGTTGGCAGCCACTACTCCATCTGAAACTGTGGTTGTAACCTCTGCCATGACCACTACCAGGCAGCCCTACGTCTGTGACATCACAGTTCCCGAAGCTTACTTAGTCACTGCGGGTAAGATATTCCTAACAGTTTTGATTTTCGGAAGTCACTGTAATGTGATGCCATAGCTAAATTGCAGGTGTTGAATTAGCTAAGTAAACCTTTCAAAGAAACATGGTGTAAATTTAGACAAACAGCTGTAAAAGCATTGATTTATTATTAATTCTTGAAAATAACAGAATTCGCTTGAACAAGGTCCATTATGATAGTGAATTACGTGTATATGACACTGCCCAGAGAATGAAATTGTCTTCTAAAATCGATGATGCATACATACGACTATGCTGAATTAGAGGTTGCTTTATCATTTCATGGGTTGTAAATGAATGTTGCTGTCATGGTACTGTTCTGCCAAAGTATTAAATGTTCTGACTGAGTGAGTTTCTCCTTTCAGTTGTTGCTGCTGTTTGGGGAAAAAAAAAAAATAACCACAAAAAACCCCTGCATGTGAGGTAATGGTGTAATACGAAAGAGGAGAGCTGGTTTAAAAAATGTTTTGGGTTTGTTACTGTTTTTACAATTTTACTGTACTAGCTTATGTTTATGTTTTTCCCCTCTTCCTATACTGATTTCAGTTGGATTTGGTGTGTTTGTATCCAGAAAAAGTGACCTTAGTGTGTTTCAAAATTGTTTCAGCATCTGGGTTTGCGCTTTTGTTGTTTTTCTACCTCTTCCTAGCTTGTTAACAAAATGATACCAGTGAACTAATCCAGGGCAGCTGCAGAAGTGCTGCATGTTCTGTGATAAGCAACACATTTACCTTTTAGATTTACTTCTGATATGTAAAACAAAATGAGCATAATCTCATCCTCCAGATATGAAGCTGAGCTGCCTGTGCTGGTGATGAGGAAGATTTTTATTTTAACCTGTAATTTGAGGAGTTTTGTAGGCAAGTTACTGATGCTAACTGCAGGATGACAACATGATGGTTTCCAGTCGTTTCCTTGACCATAGTCACAGACTTAAGCGTGACTGTAACAGAAATGATGTCCATAGGGATGTGAGGTTTTTAAAGCATTTTCTTACTCGGTGGATAACCCTTTCAGTAATTAATGTCACCTTTGCTTACTTTTTATTTCAGGGAAAAGTAGATGCATATTTTCTGTGGCTTTTTTCTGATCTCATCTGCATACCATGCGTTGCCTACAAAACTTTAACTGCATTTTGACAGCAGGCTCATTGTGCATGGGTCAGACTGAATGTGCTGGGACTTTCAGATCCAGTGTGAATGCCTCAGTGGCTCCTTAGAACATGCTTTTACTAGAATGATAAAGACATTAGATATACAAAAACAAAAGGAGAAAAAATAAACCTGGAGTTCCTTGAACTGTATGTACAGTCGCTTTTTAGGATACAGTCACACTGTTACCTGTTTCCTTGTCCATGGCCTTACCTGTTTGATTCCATTGATCTCATTGCTTTTTCATGCCGTGCATAATTGAAAATGCAGCTTTGAAGCAAAGCTGAAGGGATCAAGCTAAAATGTATTTACTGACTGACATTCATTTCCAGTGCTGGCCCAAAGAGCTGTTCTACCGAACGTCAGTGAATCCATCAGAGAAGTGCTCAGAGTTCAGTTCAGGCGATCAGTAGAGCTAGAGGTAAGTGGTATGAAGAGTGTACAAGTACAATTTGATTAATAGAATTCAATAGTGATTTTAGTTCATAGGGTAAAATGGTGATTTAAAAACAACCTCTGTGGTACTATATTAGAGAGCTTTATTCTAATTTAAATGTTAGTCATGGGGAGGTTTTTGGTTTTGTTTTTTTTTTTTTTTTTTAACGTATGACATCAGCTTTTTTACTTTTAGAATGTCAGTTTTCTAGGACAGACCTTTCTTGGTTTTACTAGAGGTGAGCAAGCAGTGCCCAGCCTCTACTGCTCAGCTCCTTTGGCTGGTGAATTGAAAATGATCTGAAGAGCTTTTACACTTTGAAATACCTGTTAAAAAGTTTTGATTCTTCTCCTAGCCAATTATATATTTAGCACCTTAAACAAAACAAAACCTTCTGCACAGTCTTGTGCTACTTTATGTTGTAAGCGAGGCAATCAACACTTGCAGGGGGTGTGGTGGACTCCCAAATGCAGGATTTGGCAGGTAAAAATGGCAGGGGGAAAAAAAATCAGGTGTGCATTAGTGAGATGCTGTTTTTAAGCCTTTAAATAGGTGTGACTTCTGTCCTTGCACTGCTCACAGGGATAGAAATTGCTGTACGCTTGTTTTTTATTGTAAGCTGCTTCTGCTTTGATGTTCAAGGAATCATCTTTGAACAATATTTCAGTGTTGTTTTCTAACCGCAAAGTGAGTGTCTGGTTGAGATGAGGTTTAAAGGCTTTATACCCTCTCTCTTATCTCGAACCCTCTGACTGAGAGGAAAAGATTGTAGAGGTAGTTTGGGGGTACTTTTGTGCTTCAACACTGGGGACAAAATGAAAAGTTTAATGGAATTACTGGTATGTTCCAGGTTCAGCTGCACTTGCATTTTTGCATGTCTACATTCATCCGGTTGTGATAGTCCAGCACCACATTATCTTACTTTTGTGAGTCTATGATCTCATTTTTACTAAGAAGTTAACTCAAGTAGGAGTTTGAATGTTAAAACATAACTTGAGTTTCTCCATGTACAGAATCCCTTGGTGGCTTTAACTTCTTGCCAGTCTGTGTGGGGAAACTGTTTTGACAGCTCCTGCCATAATCACTGCACTCAGTAATTAAAAAACTCCTGTCAGCTGTTTCAGAATATACTTCTCTACTGCTCGGTCAAGATAGGACTGTTAACGAATTTCTGCCAAGCTTCAGCCACAGTGAGCTACCACTATAAATTATGTTTAAACTAGATCCTTTTAGCAACACCTGCCTATAAACTTTTTAAGGGTTGGTTTTTTTTTTAAATAAGAGATCTTTCTTCTGGTTTGAGAATTATACCTTCAGATTGTGCAAACTGGCGTAGTCAGGTAGAAGTCAAAAGTTCATGACGATAGAACTACAGTAATTTTCAGTGATCTTAAACGCCTCAATATGAAAGTGCTTACCCTCTTAATAGTAACTGTAGTAAGACAAAATCTATTGCTAAATATTTGAAGGTTCATTGGAGCAAACATTTGTTATCTTGCTTCTTTATATTTTTGCCCTTTAAATTCCTTCTTTTCATGCCCACTCTTGTCTTGTAAAGCTCTCAGTAGGATATTTTGGCCCTAAGGCTTCTCAGAAGCAACTGTTTTTATAAATAATGCAGTTAGTCCAGCTTCATTCTTTGCAAATTTTTTTATCAAAAGGAGAAAACATCTCTGTGGAATCAGTTACGCTTATTTTATGCTAGAATGCTGCTATCTTATGCGTTCTTTGATGACTTGGGTATGGGTTTTGCACTAAAAATAATAACTAGCAAATGTCTTCACCTCTGGAGTATTAAGCTGTTACCCTAAAAAAAGAGCTGACTATAATATCAGTATGTTAAGTGATGATGTAATGCAAAATTTTAAAGGGAATTTGTCTGTATTGCTAAACTTCATTAATCAAACAGTCCTGACTTTTGTTAGTTGAGATTACCCAGGAACTGCGTGTACATTTGCAAGTTATGGTAAAGCAGCACACTCCAAGCTGCTTTTTTACTGTGTCTGCTATTACACCTCACAGATGTTGTTCCCTTACTGTGATGTAATGCGCAGTAAACCAGGAGACAGTCTTGTTAAATTTAACTTGGTAGTAATGTATGCTTTAAAAATAAAATCCATGGCAACGATGGATATAACTGCTGCTCACTTTAAGTACAAACCAAGTTTAACACTGAAAGAATTGACACTTTTTCCCAACTTTTTGAACTGAAACTTTGGTCTCTGCTTCTTTATTATTTCAAACATTCTGACTTGAAGTGGAAGTAAAAGGAGGCAGGCTTGAATCTTGCCTAATGAAAAAAACCTTTTGTTAATTTTTTCCTAGCGAAAGTCTTTACAGCAAAGTGAGACTGACCTTAAATTCTGAAGTTCTTTCTTTCCAGTTGGTCTCAATGCATTGCATCTGCAAAAGAATAAGACCCTGTTTTTGAATAAGAGTAATTTTTGTCAGCTTTCTGTAATGTAAACCTTATGGCACTTGGGTAAGATCTGTTATACAATGTTCCCTTGACTTAGATTTGTTGCACTGGGGTGTGAAATAAAATAGTGTTGGCAGTGACTTGCTGCCAGGACCCCTGGTGCCATTAAGCTCATGCCAACAGGAAAAAGCTTTTTGCCAGCCTCATTTGTGCTTGGAAATTTTATCATGCGTTATAACGCATACCTCAGACACTTTGTTGCTGTATTTCATGTGGTGTTTTGGGCCCGTCCTTAGCATATGGCTTTCTATAATCCAAAATCAGTAAAACTGCCTTCAGAGTAAGGAGATCAATTCAGTGTCAGGCAGTTAAATACTTCTTTCAAAGATGCCACCTTGTGGACTTGAGCTGGCTTCGTTGTTACTCGCTTCTGCTGAAATTCTGGCTGGTACCATTTAGGTGTGTAAAAACAGTGAGAGAATTGTTGCCTTAGGATCCTAATGTGCATAGAAGCAGAAGCTTTGTTTCATTTTTAAGACCTGGGAGCCTTTGTAGCCCGTTTCCAGGAAGTTAAACGCTCTCTGCAGACTCTTTACAGGATGCTTAATAAGGTGGTGGTGAGGAAAACGCTTCTTTAAGCTTTCTGCAAGATGTTTACACAGCATAGTACAGTGGAGTGCAGGCTTGGATTAGACTGTAGCAAAGGTGCATCGAATCAAGCATTTTAGCGGACAATAATCAATAGCAAATACGTAAGGAACATCATATGGGTCAGAAGGAGCATACAGTCGTGTCTTCCTCAAATACTCTTCTAGCCTCTAGTAAACTGGGGCTTGAAAACTTTCTGTAACAGAAGTGCTCCCTCCTGTGAGGGTAGCTTTGAATGAGATAGGTTGTGTCTGGAAACAGCAAAGTTGCATTAGCTGTTGTGCTTTGGAGGAGTAGACAGCTTAGCTTGAGGTGTTAGATTCTCTGCTCCTACTGGATGTTTTCTGCTTTTTGTTGTGGGCGTGACTCCAAAGTGCCTATGAAGTTTTGCCTGATTCTCCAGTTTTGTGGCCCAAAGTGTTAAGATAAGAAATTTGTACTTGTTTTCTTTAATAGGTTGTACTCAAATATAGCTAACTTGTTAACATCTAACTGTCCTGACATAAGAGGTGAAACCTCCAAGAAAGGATTGGGTGGACAGCTGGGTTTGTGAACAGTTAGAGCTGTGCCAAGAGGAGCTATTCTCACTCAAGAATCAGGAGTCATGAGCTGTGCTCATCAATCCTAGGTAACTTCGCAAGCTTCTCTGTGAATTAGTTTGTACACAGTATTGTGCTGTCATGGCTATATTACTCCTGTCATCTGAATTAGGTTGTAGAGAGCTAACTCAAGAAAACCTTGCAATATCTCGAGCAGAAGTAGATATTGTTTTGACCTGTAGTGGTTCTCATCTACCTACCTCAAAATTATACTTAGAGGTATTTTTAAAAATCCTTGTTCTTCTGGAGTTGCTGTCACTTTTCTGCTGCAGTGAAGCACAAAAGGGAAACAGAGTTAGCTGTTAAGACAAAAAAAGCCATTGCAAAATTCCAGAGGTTGGTTTGGGGTAGGCTGTTTTCGTTGCATCTGTTGTGCACTGCAGCAGGTCAGAGGTGGAGACGGCTGAATTAGTTACCAGCAGCTTGTTTTCTTGTCTGAAATACCTAACTCCAGTGCTGAAGTTTATGCTGACTTTCTTCCTCAGCATATTTTGCTTTTAGAAATCACCAACAAATTGTCACTGAGATATATAATTCTAGTTCTTCTTTTTCTTGCCTTTTAAGTAGTCTCCTTTATATGTAATGGCTAACTTGCTTTTGGCATGTCTTACCCATTATAACTGCTGCTTCCATTTGACAAACTGAAGCTGCAGAGATCATTTCATCCTGAGATAAAAGGATAAATTTTCAGATAAGAAGAACTGAAAAGAGCTGTGCATATTATTCATATCAAACAAATTTGAGTTCTATGGGTCTAAATCCATTTAAAATAAAAGATGGATGTTGCATATATTTGTGGACTAAGAATAAAGAAAGGAATAATGAGCAGCATGGATTTTTTTTTAATTTATTTCGTTCTGCAGCTGAGGTAGTTTCTTCTGGTGAAGATGATCTCTTTGAAATGCATGTTTTCTAGGCGACAATAAAGAGGTGCTTGCTGTCTTATCTAAATAGCAATTGCCATCATTTCACACTGTTGCAGAAGTACCAGTAAGGAATGTGTAGGTCACAATTTAGCACTGTGCTTTTCTATAAGGCTGACCCTGATGCTGAGGGTATTTAACATATCCCTTCACCAGCACAAAGCCCTCATGGTGCTAGCATCGCTTCATCTAAGAGATCACACTTATCAGAACCTTTAGGTATCTGGTGTAGATTATTTATTTAATTTGAGGGTCACTGTGTTGGGCATTTCAAAATATTTTAGTGTGGTTGCCTAAGGCAGATAAAGTAAACCGGGGGAGTGAATCAAAGAGGAAAAAAATAATGCCGTGGAAGCAGGTGTCCTTGATATTGAGAGAGTTTTTCCTGAAAGAGAGAAGACACTGCAATATGTTTAAATAAATAAAAGCCTTCAGTTTGTTCTTAGTTAGGTGACAGAGAAATGGTGTTTAAGAATGTCTGCATAACCTAGGTTTATATTTAACTTACAATCTCATTTCTTTTACATGATGACTAAGGCTCCTCAGGGTGTTTAAGAAGACTCAAAGTCAGGAGATGAATTGGAAAATGAAAATTGTAATTATGGTAACTGTGCTGAAATAAGCAGATAGATGTGTTCTCTGGAAGAAAGTGTTCTTGAATGTGAAAATTATATCCATAAAACACAGGCTATGTGCATTTTGTATATCACAGGAATGGTATAGGATGTATTCGCTATGCATTATGACAAGCAGTTGAGTAAGCAAACAGTGATTTATTATTATTAATTTTTATTTATTTTTATGGGAAATCTTATGTACTCCATGAGAACGCAGTGAGGGGGAGTGCTGCTATGCTGGGATATGATAAATCAAGAAGCATTGAGATGAGTGTGGTGTACTGCAGAGATCTAGTAGGTACACCTAGCACAGGGAAGTTGACTCTGTTGCACTGGAGCAAAGGCTGCAAGATGCAGCACTGTCAAAGTGTCTGTGCTTCTGCTCCCTCAGAAAAATAAAGATTGCATTTTCCTACATTTTGACAATGTAGCTTTGAAATGTGCGAGACTATGCAGGTCTAAAGTGTTGCCAAATTTCAGATTTAATATTTTTTTAAAAATATCTTTTTCTTTTTTGTAGGTTTATAACATTTACCCAAAATTTGCTTTCTTGGTGACATCAGGTCCTTTTGTTTACACGGCAGTAGCTGTCATTAATGTGCTTGTGAACAGCAGTCTTCTTCGTGGTGAGGCCCCCATGATCCTCTCACTGCATCCTTCTTTCACTGTGCCAGATAACAGATTCCAAGTTCAGACAGGTGAGTGCTTCCTGGCATGAAGAGGAGGAGTTATAGCTTTGTATTGTTTCATACTTCTTCACTTATGATTAGTCACTCAAGGTCGAGTCAAAACCCTGCGTTCTGCTGCTGTGGATCTTAGTTCTTGGTTGTTAGTGAAATACTTGCCATATCTGTGGTTGAGATGATAAATTGTAAACAGTTAACCCCATAATTTCATGATTTTTTCAAAAATTTGTTTTTGCAGGTTGCAAAATAGGTATGCTCTTTTTCTTGCTTTGGAATGTTAGAAGAGAAAATTTCTGTGAAACATCTACCCATCAAATCACAGTGCAGTTACTTTAATGCTTGAGTCAAGTTTCAAATTATGTTTACCTTTAATGCTACTTTTTAGAGTTCTCAGTGTGGGAGAAAGAGTAAGCAGGAGGATTGATTGCTCATGTGTAAAGTGGGCAGGAGAATTGCTCATGAAGTCTGCTAATAAGATTGAGAGTCTTGAGAGTCAGTGTTATTTAAAAACTTCTTCAGGCACTATTTGCATAACAAACCCACCTGACTCATCGGTTGACTACATAATGAGGTAGTGACAAGGATTGGAGAAGGACTTAAGAGTATTGGTAGATGAAAAGCTGGATATTAGCTGGCAATGTGTGCTTATAGCCTAGAAAGCAAACAGCATCCTGGGCTGCATCAGAAGCAGCATGACCAGCAGCTCGAGGGAGGCGATTCTGCTTCTCTAGTCCATTCTGTGTCCAGCTCTGGAGTCCTCACCACAAGAAGGACATGAAGCTGTTAGAGCGAGTCCAGAGGAGGGCCACAAAAATGGTGAGAAGAATGGAACCCCTCTGCTATGAGGACAGGCTGAGAGAGTTGGGGTTGTTCAGCCTGGAGAAGAGAAGGCTCTAGGGAGATCTCATTGTGACCTTTCAATATTTAAGAGGCGTGTAAGAAAGATGGCCACAATGTTTTTAGCAGGGCCTATTGTGACAGGACAAGGGTTTCCCCTTCAAAAGAGAGGAGATTTAGACTAGATAAAAGGAAGGAATTTTTTACACTGCAGGTGGTGAAACACTGACACTGGTTTCCCAGAGAGCTGGTAGATGCCCCATCCATGGAAATGTTCAAGGTCAGGTTTGATGGGGCTCTGAGCAACCTCACCTAGTTGAAGAAGTCCCTGCTCTCTGCAGAGCAGCTGGACTAGATGACCTTTATGTTCCCTTCCAGCCCAAAGCATTCTATGATTGAGTATATAGGCAGAGAGTTAATGAGAATTAATGCTGCTTTTGTTTAGTCATGTTTCATGTGTTGTTTCTGCTCTGTTAATAACTATAGTAATAACTACTTAATAACTACTTTAACTGTGCAGTTGTGGTGTCTTTTTCTACTGCTTAACACAGTTTAATAAATAGACATGCACTCTTTCTTTCCTATGAAAGGCTTCAAGGTGTGTGTATCTAGATTTAGAAGATTGTTTTGGTAATTAAGTGTTTTGAAAGTGTTAGACTGATACCAGTGTATACTAATGGACCCAATATGTGGTCTTTTACACAAGATAAATACTGTATTTCAGTCTAGAAGAAAAAGAGATTTGTTTCTTTTTTCCTTAAGATTTTTATTCATCTGTTGGGTACTAAAGATTTCAGTGTGATGATTTAGTGTTTTAAGTCGTATAAAATTACCCACACGTATGTAGTGAAGATCTTTCAGTATGTAAGAGTAAACAGTGGGTATTTTGTCATGAATATCTTTCAGGAATCTAATTACTGTTGCAACAGATATTAATGAGAATTTACTGCATCAACACAAAATATATTTCTACTGTATTTTTACCCACTGTTTCACTGAATGTGACTTGAATTCCCTGAGAAAACGATAGCCCTATGGATTTCCTTGCTCATTTTTTTTTCTTTTATGGAGTACTTGTAGGAATAATGTGTACCCTTTGTCTTCAGTGCTTCAGTTTGTTCCTCGGAATGTGGATGTTGGATTCTGCAACTTTAGCAAGCGCATTGAGAAAGGGCTGGCAACAGCATTCAGGGAGGTGAGCAAACACCAGGAGTTCTACAACTTCACTGTGCAGGTAAGAAGATTAGGATGTTTTGTGTCTGTCCCTTTGTCTCCCCACCTTTGCTCATCCTGTATTTTATCCAGCCAGAAAGATGAGTTAGGTTCCGCTGGCTAGTCTCTACCTTCTAGATCATGTAGAACTATGAGGCTTTGTTATGAAGCCAGGATTTTTTTCCCCTACAAAGTAGTATGGCACCACATAATCCCTCTGGTTTCAAGCTTTTTGAAAAAATTATCCAAGATGATGATTTATATCCAAAAGCGTTATTGAATATAATAGTGTTTATACTTTTTCATATCAAGGCTGCCTCAACCTTTATCAAAGTCATTCCCATCAGGTTTTACTGTTATGGAGTACGGTATGGTTAGAATATTTTTGTTGGATGACCACTTTCAGGTCTAATTGCTGCTCAGGGGATCCTATTAGGGGATTTAGTAGTTATATGCACTCTGCTGTTATGTGAGTAAATTTGCTAGTTGCTTCTGAGGTCTAGAAATACTTGCAGCAATATGTGATGTCTATGGCAGCTGCTGCTGAAACTTCACGTATGAAATGCATTGCGTATGAACTGGGTTCTGAAACACATAGCAGAGCTTAAGACTTCCTGGAAGGTCAGTAGTTCAACTTAATGGGACCAACTCCCTCTTCTGAATTCTTAAATTAAAACTATCTTTGTTCTAGTGCCAAAATTAATAAAAAAAACTTACTGTTTTATTTAACTGGCACCATAAATTACCATCTCTGGTACCCTAAAATAAAATCATAGCAGGAAAAATTAGAGAAACTTTATAGTACCTACAGTAATATATAGTACATGTAGTAAAATGCTCAGAACTGTACAACCAATGTGCCTGGATAGACTGAAGACAGAACACGCACAATTTCTTGGACTATTAGCTTATCAAACTTTTATTTCAAATACTTCCTTACTGTCTGGAAGAGGTGTGTGCACAGTTGCTGTGTACAGTGGTGACAAAATAAGGCTTCTAACCATTGGTATGGTCTGGACATGCATGGTACAGGAGGTTTTGACCAAGAGAATATCCATTTTCAGTGTTTCTTTACCACAGTCATCTTCCTGTCTGTTCCATGCAGTTTGGTATTCGCCTAAGATATTTTTTTTAATTGGTAGATTTATTTTGCCATGTTTCTCTCTAGGCGGTGTATTTCATCATTTTCTGGACCATAGCTTTCTGACCATTCTAGATTATGATTGTCCTTAAAGGATAACTCTTTGAAGAGGAATTCGCCTGTAACTTTACCTCTTCTGAGACTCATCAGTCTGAAACAACCTGGAATGGATGTTCCTCTGTTTTGATGTGAACTGTCCTCCCCCTCTTCGTATTAGGAGAAGAAGAAAAGACTGTCAAGGAAGGAATGGAAATGCTAGTCATTTGATTTTGCTAATGACTGTGCTTCGATCTTGTCTTTTCAGATACTGAATATAACTGTGAGCAGGCCTGGAGCTGTATTTCGGCAAGGCCCTGTGAGCATTGTTTTTGCCATCCGAGATAAGTATGGTTTTCTAAATGGCTCTGAAGTCAGTGAGCAGCTAAGAAACTTGTCTGTGGTGGAATTCAGCTTCTACCTGGGCTTTCCTGTGCAGCAAATTGCTGAACGTGAGTACTTGCCCTTTTGCCAAGACTGCAAAATACTGGTTTAGTATTTTTTAGCTCCCTACAATTTTAAAGTAATGTTCTGCGTAAGTGATAGCGCAGTTTCAAGTACCTGACTTGTATCATGAATTCTGCAGAGCAAATACATGCCTCGCTCTGCTCACAAACTGCATACAATTGTTACAGAAACTTGTTGCTTTTGTCATCATCCTTTCCTTCTGCACTGGACCAGTCGTGCTTAACTTGGCTTCATTTTCCCTGGTCGTAGTCCAGATTTAAAAAAAAAAACAAAACAAAAACCTAAGCCACTTCAACCAATATTGCAGTGAAGTGTGATCCCAGATGTGTGTCTGTGGATATGTCCACAGGGGCCTTTGCTGCTCCTCAGCAGGGTTTACTTCCTTGGTCTTTGTGAGCACTCAACTGTGCATTTTTTCCAGGCCACGGCCATCCTAAATTTAGATTAATGGGTGCTGCCTGCCTAGCAGATTTTGCTTGACACTTGGCCTTGACTTCTTAGGCTTGGTTAGATTTTTCAGATGACCTCAGTCTCATAAATAAGCCAACTCAACACTTACCCTTGTACACTAATAGATTGTTCCTGACAGAAATGTCTCATGAACATAAGCAAGATCATGAGAAACAGTACTTGCCTTTCCTGGTGGCAGGTGTTACTGTTAACCCAGTCATTTAATTCCCACTTCCTCCTATGTCACTGTGCTTTCCAATGCAGATTTTTAATTTAAGGAGTTATTTTTGTGAGCTGTATAGATGCATAGCACCTGGCACGGTGATTCTCTCTATACAGTTAAACATCTTGTGGAAAATGAGGCCTAATGACGGCTGCTGTTTGTTATGCAGCTGTATGGTAGTATGACAGCGAAAGGTATCATAAGAGAGTGTTTGTCAACAGAAGTTGTTCTCTGTAGCACCTTTAAATCTATATAAGATGACTGCACAGGTTACTTTCCGAAAGTCTAGAAGTAGTGCATATGTAGTTCTATTTGGAAACTTTTTCATTTTCTGAGAATCCATCTTCTGGATTGTGTGATGAAGCTACAGTGCAATTAAATAACAGAATTTCTACCGAGGCCCACGTATCCTGAAAGACAGGCTGGTCATAGGGGAAGAACATTGCTATTAAACATGTATGTACTCTATTTTCCTCTCCAGTTGGTACTTAGGAAATTTGAAGGTCATGTCTTTAGTGCTCATAGCAGGAGCTCTCGCTGTGTTACCTGCATGTTTATAGCAGCTGGCCAGTGCTGATGGAGCTCTCTGATACCTCACATGTTTATGAGAAAGCCGTGGAAAGTAGGATGAGTGAAGAGGTCAGGCAATGCCTTTGGAAAAAGGCCCCATTCAGATGTCTTCTCCTTTCCTGACTGCTCTGAGGATTTGCAATGCAGTAATGTAGATGTCGGCTGTTGTGGCCTGGCAAATATAGGTTCTGTTAGTACAGTGGCATGTCCAAGCCAAAAAAAAAAACTTTGTTTCTAAAAAAAAAAAACTTTGTTTCTAAAGGTTCAGGAATTGTTTATTTCTGCTGGCTATTTTAAACAAGTATGACAACTCTGTGGTAGTTTAATTCCTGCAAATTCCAGCACGGGCCTCTGGTCTTCAAACAGAATCATTCTTTCTCCCCTCAAATCCTTCAGATCTCCCAAACAATACCAGACCTCAAATTCTCGAGCAGACCCTTAGTGTAGGAAGGCAAAGTTACTCATCAGTGGTGACTAAGTCCATCATGATACACACTTTATTCCCAGACTCTTCTATTTGGAGCTCTTGAAAAATGCTGTTTCTTTGGTGCACATCCCCAGCAAGCTCTGTATACACTCTTGCCTTCAATAACCCCATGTAACTACTGCCTTAGTTAATTGCATGAATGTTGCCATCAGAGCATAGCACTTGCTTCACATGTCTCAGACAGAGTTTGTTGGTGGTGCTGTCTCTTAATTTGTTTGGTAGTGAAATTTTGAAGATGGCTTTCGAATTCATCTAGACTAAATGTTCAAAACATTTATTGTTAAAAATGTAATAAATCAAATCAAAGTAAATATATTAAGTTTCAATTTAGTAATTGAGAATTTTTAGGAACAATGAGATCTTCCCGAAGTTTGCCATGTAGAAAACATGAGGATTTGGTGGATATGGCACCCTAAGTCAAGGAGCATCTTGTCAGCATTTGACTTGCTTGTTGCTAGAGGAACTCAGATTTGCTGTAGATTGAGCCCACTGCAGCACAGCTCGTTTAATTCATACTTGTCTAGTTTGGTCTCAGTAGTGCTTTGGTGCATTCATAGTCACTGTTTTGGAATACCAGACATGGTGCCATTTGATAAGTCAGCAAAGTGGGAGCACAGTTTCTCAGCTTGTTAGAGCTATGAGTTTGTCAGAAAGCAGAATAACGAATGTAGCTCCTACACTTTTATAAGCAAGGCAACGACACTCCGTTATTTTTAGCTGTTTCTACAGCGTTCTTTGCATTGTTGCAGTGACTGTATTTTCAGCCAAAGGGTTTTAGATCTTCAGTATATTCAGAGCCAGAAATCATATCCAAAGGCTTAGCAGCATTGGGCAGATCCTTCTTGAGATATCTTACTCAACAGTCTGTTGAAGATGACCCTAAAAGCTACTTTGGCAGGACGATTCCTAAATGTTTTTGTTTTCTAGAGAGTAGTTGTAGCAGTGTTGTGAAGATCTTCCTTAGATAGGTAGCTGCTTTGCTCTGTGCAACTTAATATGCAGCCTTCTGCTTTTCAGTGTGAATTTTGGGGAGATTTTTTAAAACAGTTACATATTTAAATGTAAACAATTAAAATATGTTATTGTTTATATGTAAATTACTTATATGTAAATACAACATGTTCCATGCCATACTGTTTTATGCCATTTGTGCTTTAGTTATGAAGCCTGGTAAGTGTTAATACTCTTGGTGATGACTTATTTCTTTTTCCCCTTGGGGGCTCTCTGTGTGATTTTTTTTTTTTTTTTTTTAAGTTTTATGGTCTGCATCTGAAGAAAAAATAAATGATTTGTCGGTGAGCTGAGCTGTCAGGACATTGGAGTTGATTCATACAAAGGAGAAGCTACTTGTGTGATATCGTTGTATTATAACACTATTAAGCAAAGTGAAACCTCACCATAGACATCCCAAACGTGAGCCGCCTTTGAAGGAACGTATTCGCTCCATGCTGCTTGTTCACTTTACATTGCCTTTCACAAATAGCCTTTCACTGGGCTTTTGGGTTTTTTTTTTCCACATAACTAATACATACAATTTATACTTTTAACTGTATAGTTTGTCCCTGTGCAATACATAATTCACAACAGGAGTTTGTCAGCATTTTTCGACTCATTTACGGTGAGGGTCAGTAATGAAAGTTGTTAGTTTGACAGAATGGACTGTTCCGTGCAGGAATAGGGCTGTTGGAGTGGCCAAGCCTGGAGACTTCCAGACTTTTTTCTTTCCTGCCATGTAGTTCTAGGTGACTTCAGCAACATGCTTATATTCAAATGTTCTGTTTATACATTCCTGTATGCTTGTTTTACATTGTTCACCTTATATCTCACATTTTACGTGGTAAACTGGTTATATGGTCAGCAGTGAGAACACCAAGTCTAGTCATGGTTTTTGGTGACTAGTTCATTACAGACAATAGGAAAGACTATATTTCGAATCTCTATGGCTGGAATATTTCTTTGAGGACAGGCAAAGGCTAGCTGTGGACTAGATGAAGAATATATGCCTTCATGAACTTAACCCAAATGAATCTCTGTTTTTATTATGACTTTCTATAGAGGAAGTTGCCTTGGGACTTGTTTTTTTTCAGTGCCAGCAGTAGCACTTTGGTGAGTGTCATCTATGTCTTGGAGATGTTGCAAAGCCAATAGATAATATAAAATTGTATGGTACAGTCCAAGACTGCAGAAATATTTGGCCATTTTTTTCCTAAGTGGATTTTTGGATCAGACGTTTAACAGTTACAGCATGTTACTATTGCCCACACCCCAATATCTGCACGAAATCTTATTTTTTCACTTGATGCCTTCTCATTCCAAATACTGAATTTCCTCCATGGTTTCTGTTACTGTTCCTCCATTTATCAGAAATAAGAACAATCAATATGGTACTGGTTCTATCCTGCATGGTCCCACAGGCCTCTGTATGAAAGGGTCAGAGAGATCCTTGTTGGAGCATCTGGCGAAGGCCACGTTGCCTGAGTGGTGTGCTTCAGACTGCTGTCAAGAGATTTCTGGGTGACTAGGTGACCCCTTACCTTTTGGTCATCACTGAATCAATTCTGTTATAGGTTACTGTGCTTCAGGGCTGCACATTAGAATCTTCTAATAATGCTAGCATTCTCTTCATTAATGCATTAGCAAACCAGCTGCAATCTAATTAATAATTGCATTTTGTCTATCCAGCTTCCACCTCAGAATAACAACCAGTCTGTGCTGAGTTTAATCATTAGTTCCAGGGTGTGTTAAGAATGTGTTGCAAATATGATATGCAGTGCTGAGACTCCAGCTGAGCTCAGAATGTGGCCACATGTGAGTTGGTGAGACACTTGAGTGACTGTGGAGTAAGAGTTGGAGTCTGGATTTTCTGACTTCTGAGCATGGTCTCAGAAGCGTCCATCATTTCATGGATTTTTCTTTAGGTTTTAGAACCCAGCCTTAGTTGCCAATGATCAAGGCATGTCTGCATTTTCAGTTTCAAGATTTTCTGCTCAAGTTGTTTTATTTTTAAATTTCATTAATTCCGTGAAAAGTTTAAGTGAATAGTCATCCAGCAATTTGCATGAATTAAATAATTTTCAAGTACTAATCAGAAAAAGTATGAAGAGCACATTAAGTATTGAGGCAAAACATAATTTTGGTTTAAAAGAGGAAAAAAATTCACAACTGCTGGCGGTTCAAAGCTTTGTGGCCATTGAAAGGTTTTTGATTTTCTTATCTTCCTCTTTCCATGCTTTGGAAGAACAACAGATGCAGTTTAGTTTATGCTTTTTTGTTCAGACTATTTTTAAATTGAAGTAAACAATTGCATGACCAAGTAAATAGAACTCAAATTTAAAAGTTACAATCAGAAGAATCACATAGCAGGATGCCACAAATAAATATGTTTGTTTAAATGGACCGTGAGGTGTTTTTTGTGTTGTGAGTGTTTTCGAAATTTGATGCCTCTGGGTCAGTGTATAGAGGGCTGATGTTTCCTATTCAGAATAAAGGACCATATTTTGATATCCTTCAGAACAGTAAGTCACAAAGTACCTCCCCGGTTGTTCTCTTGAAGCTAGCAGTGCTATTACTGAATTAAAGATGAAATAACTAAATTTTTTTTTTCATAGGACTACTCATCCAATTATGAAAATAAAATGTATAAAGTAACCAGTGATTCGTTTCCTCTTGCCTTAAAAAAAAAAATTTTTAAGTTTTTTTAAGGGGCAAAATAATAAGTTTTTAGGTATGCTGACAGAGGTCAGCTACTCTACAAACTATTGCATAATTAAATTAGAAAAATTATAATCTTCTATTTCTCTGAAACATGCAGTAATGCCAAACTATTCTACCAGTAAAGACATCTTTGCTCTAAATTGGTCTTGCATGGACCAGATCATTTAATCGTTATGTGCCGCATTCTTTTTATCAATGAAATGATTTAAAAAAATAACCTTTGTATAATGCTTAGCAAATGGCATCTGAACTAAGTATTTTGAGAAAGTTAAGACCATTCCTTTTCTTTACTGCTGTAGTGAAGCTTAAGACTTCCCTTGAGGAAACTGATGGCCCAGCCCCGATCTTCATTTGTTTCCCAACATGTCTTTACTGCTCTCCAGTGGAAACCTTGGGAAAAATCTTATCCCTACTGAAGGCAGTAGAAATAGTTTTTATTTACTTCACAGGGACAAGGATTTCATTCTGGAGCAGAGCTTTTTTTTGAAAAAACTGAGAAATTAAGAAAGCTTGGAGCCACCAAGCCAAACACAAAAGCCATGAGATTTGTCTGCAGCAGTGTTTCTATATGCATTATTTGTGATTTTTTTGTAAAACAAAACAAAAAAGACAAGGTGGTGTTTTTAAATGTGTCACCCTGCACAGGTCTGGAACACAGATATATATAGTTTTCTATACATTTCTATACATTGAATGTCTCTGTGTAGTTTCTGCCTCAGAGAAGGTCTTATTTTCATTCTGAGACACTCATGAGTTGCCTCATTGCCCTTTGAGCAAAAGTACGATCCTGCAGTTAGCTGAGTAAGAGTCACAATTCAGACAGTGAACTTTTAAATTTCTAGGAGCAATGACCTCAGTACAGCAGCTTGTAATCTTTCAGGTAATAAATCTGACCGCCTCAGTTAGCTTCTTGTTGTTCAGAGGCTGAACTGGGGAGTGTATGTTCGGAGCACTTTCCTTACCGTTCTGTCTGCGTAGCCTCAGGAGTAGTAATATGTCTGTGTAAATAAGATGCTTACTGACAGTATAAATTATGAAGTGGCTTCTTTTTTTTGTGTGTGTATGTTGTTGAGAATACTGTTCTTACAGATGTTTTTCCTTTCGTTCTGTTTTTCCCTCAGCCTTCCATTATCCTAAGCTTAATGTGTCTCAGTTGATGAAATCTTCCTGGGTGAGAACAGGTACGTACAGTCTCTTGTAAGTAAGAGTGCAATTATTTTTGTTAGCAGGATAACTAGCCTACATAAATATCGATAGCTTAGGGCTGCTACATGTTCATGAGGTAATACTGTGCCTGAGCTGAATAAATTCTAAAACCAAAGGCCTAGTGACCTGGAATATCCAAGAAGGGTAATTCTGTGGTCTAGAATGAATTAGTGCAATTCCTTGCACACAGAGAAGGTTTTTGTCTATAAAGCAGTTTATTCTTAGACAACTTACACTCTCAGACCTACTCTGTATGCTGTCAATATACCACATTGGTTTCTAGGTTTTTCTTTTATTATAAGTGAAAATTAAAATTTTATTTGCATGGCACTTTCTACCAAAACATGCCAGGAATAAGATAGAATGAAAATAGATACATTCTGAACACATAAGAGTTTCATCACACTTCGCTGATCTCTTCTGATTCATTCACATCTCCTACCCAAGTCTTCTGGATGCTTTTTCCTATAATTCACGGGTATGCTTGAGGTTTCATGTTTAGATGCTCAAAGACTGTTGAGGTTGCCTGCATGCTGTAGGTCCTACCTGCTTCTTTTAAGCAGAAAGCCTGAACAGTGACCAGACTGAGCCTCCCGAACTTGCTGTTAGGATGCGGATACCCCACTGGATATACTTGTGCCTTCCCACAGCTTTACCACTTGCAGTTCACCAGTTGTACAGACCTACTGTTTTTTTCAGGTACCCCTGTCTCCTCTCACCAGTTTCCTTTTTAAGTAGGAAACTGAGTTGCAACCTAAACTGTGTGGGCTTTAGAAATTGCTTTAGAGAAGAAAAATGAAGAATTTTTGATCATGTTCAGTAACATGAGAGAAGATACATGTGTCTCCCCCACATCCAGTGTAATCCTTCCTTAGGAATTTATGTTGGCTTTTTTGGTCACGCTCCCACCCTCTTTTGCTTAGCCTTAAGTTCACTTTGCTCATTGTTGCTGAAAGTTCCCTTATGTCTTGCAGCGAGGATGGTTCTCCAAGGTCAGAAATCATGTCCCTTTGGGTTTTTCTAAACTTGATTTTGAAAGCCAATTGCAGCACCTTTTTTGCTGTAGAGGAATCCTTACAATCCCGGTTCTTGCAGACAGTCTGGGAAGAGCTAGTAGACTTTACCTGGGTCAGACCTTTCAGTCTACATATTGTGTTGTCAAGGTAATGAAACGTGACATTGGAAAACAATAGAATTTGTGCAAGTAAAGTTTTTTACTATTAGATTACCCAGATATATGTGCATGTATCCCAGTAGTCATAAAACACTGGGATATGCAGTGTTCTCTGTAGCTGTCCTTCTCAGTTGTAGAATACGGTTCTACTATTAAGCATAATTCATTGATACTGAAATTTAATACACAGGCAAGAACAGTCTTCTACTCTGTGTATAATGGCCTCAGGCCCCTGTCTATTTATTTTGCTATTTAATTCTGAGATACTTAGCCTGGGACTGAATATAGAATACAGATGCTGTTGATCTGTAAGAAATAATGAAAGTATTTCCTTTTTCTGACATTTGCAGTGAAAATTTTTAAATAGAAAATGTTTTTACTTTTTTTTTTTAAAAATTGAAGTTATATTTAATTGATTTTATCTAATTGGATGGCTTTTTATTAATCGCCTCACTTAAAAAATTAAACATGAAAACACTTTTAAAAACGAGACATTTAAAAACTAGAAACTATTTTAGAGAAGAAACCCAAGAAGGAAAACTAAATTATTTTACCGCAGTCACTGGTGAGTTAATTTACTATCCTTTAGGGTGGTTTGATTAGGTCATTTCAATGACTATTCCTTCATTAGCTCCACTTTTCTTAGTAAAGGTCCACACTTTTTCATGTTTCCTATGTGTTGTTCCTCAGGGATTCCTCTAAGCATTAGCTCCCCCAGTGACCCAGAGTACCTGGGGTTGGGAAGTAGTCAGGGCTACTAATCAGGTTTTTTGTGCCGTGATTGGCATACTTGTTTATCTTGTCTAGGGAGGGTACACTCAGAATACACAACTTCATTCTTGTAGTGCTGTTAGATTTTTTTCTCTTTGATTCTGAACTGTTGCCCTGCCCATCTTCATCTCTGTATCAGTTCTGAACACAACATTTTGAAAGCAGTTTCAGCAGATAATTTAGACTAAATTTTCTCTTATTTTTTTAAGAAATATGTTGAATGCTCATGCTCGTAGGTTTATGGGTTTTTTAGATTTGAAAGTGGTTTTTTCCAGTATCTTGGGTCTGTCTAGCTGAGCTGAGATTCTGAAAATGGTCTCTGTCCTGTTTTTATTTTTTTAAAATCTATTTCTTTTAACCTTTTCCCACCCAATGTCTTCCTTTCCAATACGTAACCTCCAGCTGAACTGGGCAGTATTCCTGTATGAATATACCTGCTCTTGAATTGTCTGTGAGCTGTCACAGGATGACTTAAAGATTGTAATTGAAGTTGCAGAAAAGACACTGAGGAGTTTTACTAATTAATTTGTGTTCTTGGGTTACTTTCTCTGCAATGTAGTTCTCTTGGGTGTCGTCGACCAGCGAATTCAGGAGGAGGTGTTTCAGGCTGAAATGGAACGGAAACTAGCTCACCTGTTAAACGAGGCTTTGGTCAGAGGGCGGATATGGAGACGAGCCAGCTTTGCAGGCAGCAACATTGTGCAGGTATTAAGAGCTCAAAGTCAGAGGAAGAAATAAAGGGTAATAAATCACTGAATAAGTTAATATTGTCTAGGTTTTGAGTTGAAAAAGGTAACTTAAAAGCATGTATCACATTTAGATAATTGAAGATGCTTGTTTTGCGCCAAAAATATAGTCCATTTGGATACCTTGTCTTTTAAGCTAAACATAACAAATGGAAAAAACTGGATATTTTAAGTGGCTACTTAAAAACAATATTACAAATTATTTTACCAACATCGTATTTTAAAAACTCGCTATCTTTTCTGACTTACAATAGGTGCCTAATAAAAGGAGACATGATCTGAGTCAAAAAAGTACTCTGCTGGAACAGCTCTCTGGTCTTTTGCTGGTGGTGTAGGAATATGAAATAGAATCCTGTGCAGCTTGATGCCGCAGTAGAGTGGTATATTTCACCCCTTAACTGCCTATTTGTCACAGTACCCCTGGTCACAGGAATGACTTTCAAGTAAGAATGATGAATCATACCAAATTTTGCACACATGGCAGCTTCTGCTATCTGGGTTCTAGTGCTGCTTTGTAGTTTCATCACAAGTGGAATTATTCACGTAATGTCCAGGAAAGCTTGTATATTTAATTTTAAGTTTTAAATTCGCACATCTGTTCTTTCTAGTCAGTTCAACAAACTGAAAGCCAAAATACTTCTTAATGGCTCATCTTCTTACAAATTACTTTTTCCAGCAAATTCATTGGCAGTTGATTTACCTCACAGATGCCCTTCTAGTAGTTACCTTTATTTAATTTAATCCTACAGTTTTTGCAACCACTTAAATTTCCAGATGTTGGGATTTTCTTACTTCTGTTTTCCTGTTTTGGAAACATGTTTCAGTAATAGAGATTTTATTTTATTTTTCTTTTGTGCAGCTTTGAATTGCCATAAATAGATTTTTTGCTTCAGATCTTCTATTCCCAACACCTCTTACTGCACTTTGTTCTTTATGCCTCAGTCGTCTCTTTGCATATAAATTAAATATTCCATATGTTGATAGCAAAGGTACTACAGCCAAATGTGTATGTAGCCAAATGTGTAGATTACAGTTTTATGATTTTACATAATAAAGCTCAGGTAGTTTATTTTTGCATGAACAAAATTACAAGCAGGTCCTTTCTAGCTAAAGAATAGTATTTTGGAACGGGAAAATAATGTTTTTCTTACAACTTTTATATTACTGGAACATAAGAAGAGGTCTGCAGCTCTTGTTCCAAACAGCAGTGCTGTTCGTTTATGCCACTTATTTAGTGCAGAGAGTCTGTAATCTGCTCTCTTGGGCAGCAGAGGATTCTCTTGGTTGTGGTCAACACCTCATACCATCCCATGTAACTCAGGGTTTCTCCAGGTGGTCCCAGCCCACGCTGTTGGATAGGGTTAGAACAGTAATAAAGGAGATGCGGAAGAAAGAATGAATGCTGCAGAAGATACCTGCTGGGGGTCTGTGGTAGGTGTCCTGCTTTCCTGCACAAGAATGGTTGGTACCATCAGGTACTGTACCATCTTAGTAGCTTGTTTGGCAGGATGGTTGGGTATGCGGTAGGTGAGACAGCCTTAGAGGCTGTTGTGTGCGGCTGAAGTGATACGCCTGATAGTGGCCACCTGAGTGGAGGACAATTTCTTTCGAGGGTGTTCCTCTGTCAGTTGAGGATCTAGTCTGTAGTCATTTGCAATAAACCCTTTAGTTTTACTGCCACTAATTCTATTCCTCATAGCCACGTTTATAAGCTGTTTGATATGTGTTGTATATATGAATCTGTTTGTCTTCAGAGAGAGGTATTAATGTTTTTTGTGCTTTATGTTCAGATTTCCCCATATATGTTACTTCTTGCACATAAACCAGTGATTGCTATGGTAGTATGCCACAATGAAGTGAAAATAACAGAAACTGCTAGCAACACCAAAATGTTGGATACTTTTATTAACAGGACATGCATATATCCATGAAAGACTAGACACGCATTTCACTTGTGTTGAGCCCCAGTAGACCGGAGTTTTTCCTGAGGTGAAAGATATTTATAGTGTATTGAACTGTGACATTTCTAAGCTCTGGAAAATCAGCACTGTGGGTCAGCAGGTGAAGCAATTATTTGCGAATGCTACTGTAGGCATATTAGTTTCCTTTCACGTACTAGAGAAAATAGAAGTGATACCTTCTGAGGTTTAGATTTAATTTCTAAAGGCCTGTGTTAGGATCTAAAAATGTTAAAAATCACTCTTTACATCTAGAATAAGAGCTTTGGACTATCTAGGGTGCCCTAATAGCATGCATTCCCCTCCCATTTGCCTATCTGTGCTGTTAGCAGGTGGCATTCCGTGATGAAAAAAAATCCTGTAACCATTATGTACAAAAAAACCTGCTGAAACCTCACACCTCCCACTTACGCGAGATAGTCCCATTGATTTTTGTTTGATGCTCTTATTAATGTTTCAGAGAGCAAGTCATATATATTTTTAGTATGTATCTGCTGTTGCTGCAAATTTAAAGATGTGTTTAACATGGTTTGCATTGAATCTGCAGAGGCTAGGCTCTATGCTATATTTTGTCAATGGTTTACTGTAACAACTCAATTCTCATTAATTTTCTTTGAGGAATTAAATGGCTTATTTGTGATTTAAAAATACACTAGAAGCTAATGCAAAAATAATTTTCCTTCATTTTGGCATGCTTGGTCTTATGAACCAAATAGAAAGCAAAAAGGTGATCTTACTAAGTGACAAAAGAACAATGTTCTGATTTAAAGGGCACATTATGTGACATTGTAGTTGTAATGTGTGTGAGGAAACCTTAGCTATGAAGGCACATAATGACTGAATTGAGCTTTTCATTAAGGCAAAAGTTCATTCTCCTGGTTTTCTACCAACAGCTTATGTGTCTCTCGTGAGTTTGTAATCTGAGTAACAGTCCAGTCTTGCTGGGAGCTTTTACATTTTTTTTTTAGGGGGCTGCTGCTGCTGCTTCAGCAACCTGACAGAGGGGCTGGTCTCAGAACATACCTCTGTTTTGGTAAGCCAGTTTCTTGGCTGTCCAAGCCTCTACAAGCCAGCCAAGGAGATTTCCTTGCTATTGCCTTCAGCGGCCTTGCCGTCTCAGTTCACTTACCGGTCTCCCCAGCTCAGGGAGAGTCCTCCCCAGTGGGTAAGTGTTGGATGCTATGACAGCAAGTGCTGCCCTGTCCAGCCCCAGCCAGAGAACTTGAGGAGGAAGCTGGCTGCTCAGAAGGGGTGCTGCCATTTACCATCCTAACAGGTTCCTCTGAGAGTTTCCTCAGACCCAGGACAGGGTACACGCGATGCTTGTTTCACGTATGCTTTATGTTGTGTTGCCTACCGTACAGGCCACAGTACAGCTTGATTTAAGTGCCTGGACTCTCAAAATCCTACTTTTAATAAGGCAGAAAGCAGGGTGTTTTTTGATTATTTTTTTTTCCCTAGGGGATGAGCATAGTGGAAAAAAGTAAAATAATCCTTGTACATGTATTTTGGAGATTGTGTGTGTACATGTTTCTAAGGAACACTCATGCCTTTGAAGCCCTGAAGCACCCTTACTCCTGATTCCTTACTCTGACAAGGTTGCTGACTGGGACATCCCACTGGCTAACTGACACTCTGCAAATTCCTTGTGAGCTGGTCCACCACCTGGATTTCCCTGCTTTAAATTATGAACTAGGTTTGGTTACCAAGGCAACTCTGTTCACTGACCTATGGTACTCTCTTGGAAACACTTTTTAAAATTAAATTTGCTGACACCTGAACACAGTTAAGCCTTTACTCCGTGGAGGTTAAATGCTCATCTAGTATCAACAAAGATGGTATAATTTAGGTGCATTATTAGTCTTTCCTTTTTTTTTCTTCCTTATTTTGTGTCTCCCATGTATTGAAATTCTTTTATCTCCTCCCTCCCTATGTCAGCTGTCACGGCCAAAGTATAAATGTAAAATGCTTAAATGCTTCCTTACACAAGAGCTACTTTGCTGGATGCCTGAAAAATACCATTTCTGCCTCTGCTTGCATTCTTAGCACTCTCAAGGATAGAAATACCTCTGTAAAATATGAGACAAAGCAAATCTGAAGCTGCACGGGTAATACAATTTGGAGCAAAATGGCACAAAACTTAGTATACAGAAACTGTAAAAATTGGGCACAGTGGGTATGTACCTCAATTTTATAAAGACTTAAAAACAGTTCCAGATCCAGTGTGCCAGTTTCTATATTGCAGCAAACTCAGAGGTTAAAAAAGAAAAACGTTTTTAGTGAATCAGTGTGATGGATATAAAACTGAAGTACCGATATTGTCACAGTTGCTGTATTTATGCACAATTTATGTCTCGTAGTCACGTCAAGAGTAGCCTGCTCAGCCATCAGCTTTCCCAGAACAGAAATCCATCTCTCTTTGAATTTGAAGTTTTGTCTGCAGCTTCCCTCAGTATGGTGTGAACAGTCATAAAATACGAACTACTTCACTCCAGCTACTTCTTCCTATCTCCGCTCTGTTCTCACCCATCCCTGTTCCTCAGCATAGGCAGCCATACACTGTTGTTTTTAATTGTGTGTTAAAAATGGTATTGTTTCAGTTGTGGCAACTTGCACTGGAATCTGCCTTCCTTCCCCTCTGCCCTTTCTAAAGGCAGCTGTGGAGAAGTTCCTTTTAAGCCCCTCAGCCGGTTTCTGACCATTACACAGCGTGTATAACATAGATATAATTACAGTACTTCTTGGATACTCCACACCACCCTAAAGTGTATCACGATTCAATTTAAGAATCTTCTTAATTTCTCTGATTCTGTAGCTTTGCTATACACGGAGAGGTTTCATAAAATTAAACGAACTCATTAGCTTTCAGTCTCACATGCCTTTCAGCTCCCTCGCTCTCCATGTGAGTGAAGTGCCTACTTAGTAAGGGTTCAATCCATGCTGAAAGCATATACCAGTGCATGTAGCCCACTGCTCTGTGCACTGAGGCCGGGCTGTGGTGAAGGAAGCCCAGCTGAAGCAGAAATACGAAGCTGTGGACATTTGTTAACTAAAGATATATGTGGGTTCTGTGAAAACAGATTCAACTGCTGAATACATGCGTTGAGACCTTATTTATTGATACTCTTTTGTTCCTTGCAGTTAGGGATTGGTTGTCCCTTAGCTGGTAGAAGAGTGAATAGCATTCAGAGTGAGTAGTAGCATTGGTAATGAGTCCTGTTAGCAGGTCTTGCTGTGTTTCAAAAATTTGCACATTATTCTTTGTTCTGCTCTATTTGTAGGTGTTCTGTTTCTTACATCAAATGTGACTGACATTGAACATTATTCTTCGCTTTCAGTTGATTTGTTTTAGAAGACTTTCATGAAAATTATACTTTCCTGGATTGTTGGTTTTGGTGGGGTTTGTTTGTTTGTTTGTTTTTTTATTGTTACCTTGCTTTTGTAGGACATGTTAAGTTGATGTCTCCAAAGACCAGAACATTATCCCTGTTGAGCTAGAACATTGCACTGCTTTCCTTCAACATGATTGTTTTGTTGGAAACTAGAAAAGAAAACATTGTAAAGCTTTGTTTTTGTAATCCTCAGACTTGCAGACATTTGTGTTTGCTTTATTTTAAGGCTATAGGCGATGTTTGAGATTCTAATTTATTAAATACATACTTCATAGCAAAGAATAATTCTGAAGGAAGTGAAATATATTGCTCTATTTGTGGCAATTCCTTCCAGAGCTATTCAAACTCTGTTTTAAATGATAGAATACCTCCTTCTATTTGTTTGGCCTAATTCTAGCCTGATCTCACCATTACAGGTAAATGATTAAACAGAGGAGAATTATTATATATAAGATTTAATTTTACAGGAATTCGAAATTGTTATGTGATTCTCATATGCATTGTAGCTGTTTGGTGGTTAGAGAGTATCTACAGGGCTTCCTCATAGCATGCATTCTTTTGATTATTAACATCTTTAGAAGTAGGTGGGAAAAATTGCTTCCCACAGCATCAGATACATTCCTTCCTGAAGAAGGGTGGATGCCAGAGGGAGCTGTTTGGAGATGAAGGTGACTGCGAAGGTACTTTTGTTGAGGAAGAGCAAACAGTTCTCTTTGAAGCTAACAGAATATTTGCCCGTATAGCTGCTTAACATTTGGAAAAACTAGAAGGAAGAGGTGTGTGTTATGAATAACAAAGCAAAGTCAAGGCAGATGAAGGGAAAAGTGCAATCACACTAATCTCGTCGGTAGCTCCTATTAACCAGCAAATGCTAAAGGCAGGGTAGCATTGTGTCGGCATCTTTAGAGTGAAAGGAGTTACCTTCAATACTGTATCTGTGCATTGTCTTGAAACAAATGGGGGGGGAAAAAAAGGAAGCTTCAGGTTTGCCATAATGTATTAAGGGGTTGCTTCCTTGGAATTTTTCTTTCAGTTACCAAATAGATATTTCTGCAATTTTCCCAGGGTCCTGGACCACTTAAGTAGTGCTTGCGTAATTAGACACCAATATATTATTCCAGCAATGTTGTCTTACTCTGGAAGACTTCCACTCAGAATCTTTGGTATAGATATTAGATGAAAATATCCTGAGTTATAGTTTGCAAACAAATTAAGGTGAAAATATCCTCAATTATAGTTTGCAAACAAATTATTATTACTGAATGTTAGTTCTGTGTATCTACACTTGCCCAGCATTGGCTTAAGCTCTTCTCAGATGAGAGAACTAGCCTGCGTGTATGTTGCCTTTGCTGCTTACAGTATTTTGGAGCCCTACACAGAGCACGTCTTCCCATCAGACTTCTCTGGATATTGACAATTTCAAAACTGTACCAGTTCACAGCAGTTACATCCTAATATTGTATTTTTTGGTGTTACAGATAGAGGGATTTTCTTTAACAATAATTATATTTCTACATCATAATATAAGATGGAATCTTTTTTTATGCTGTAGGTATTGCACAGAGTGGCAATTAACACAGATACTGATGCCATCTTGGCAAAGCTGTTCCAAATGTTTCTTTTTAGAAAAGCATCCTTGAAGTCCAGGCTCTGAAAAGGGAAGAGAGAGAGAGAAAGGATGAGAGACTAAATGTATGGGATGCACAAATAAATACAACTTTTAAAATGTAAGTTTTCCAATTTCTTTTCAGATTGTGAACGTGTCACGGTTAGTTGGTGTTGATAACCCTGTGGAGCTGATCTATTTTGTGGAGGACCAAGATGGAGAGAGACTCAGTGCTCTGAAGTGCTCAGATCTGATGAACAGAGTTGATATCCAGCGGGCTGCAATCATCCTTGGATACCGCATTGAAGGCACCATTGCACAGCGTAAGCCCTCTCAAATCCACACTGATGCCAGCAAAAAGAAACAGGAAGGGTGGCATTAGCTTTGGATTTTACGGCACTGTGCAGTGCCCACTGTTGCAGCGTTTTGTTCTTGGGATGCTGCAATTTTGATACTCCTGAGGAAATTAATTTTAGCAGTCTTGCAGTGTGGTGTTGCAGTGTGGTACTGCTTTGCTTCCTAAAGACTCTGCTGAGCTTGGAATTGCAACAGGGCCTTAAGGGCAAGCCTCATTGCATTCATTTTAGTGCTTGTGCTAGAAGAATACTGTGCTAACTAGATGCCTTCTTGCCATTTTCATCTTTTTCTGCTAGTCCAATATTTCTTTACAGTTTATCTTACTCAGGAGCTTGCACAAAACCCACAACTGTGGAATGGGAGGACATCAGCGTGGGATGGGTGTTTCCTCTTGCTGAGTCATGACAATGAAGTTTAACAGAAGTCATTATTTTTTTTGTCTGAATTATTGTTTCTGTGAGTGAAAGGTGTAAGCCATTGCTAGCTGGGGTATTTTGAAGAGTGTGAGGAAAAGGAAACATTTTCTTCTCTCTATTAAATATGATTGACCTTGTTTTTATTTGTCCATCAGTAATATATACATAATGTGATAATTTAGTAAAGATAATATAGAAGTACTGTGATCTTTTACTAGAAGATATATGACAGGTCAGAAAAAGTCATATAATGACTTTATTCAGGAAGCTTAGAATATAAATATTTTGCAGTAAGGAGCAGAGCAGAAGACTTAAAATTCTGTGTTATGATTAGGAAAGAAACTTGAAAGTATTTTAAAACAGTAACAGACATGTATATGATCTGCAAAATACCCCCTTTATAGGAATCCTTAATTACCTTTTCTGTGCAATATGGAGGCATAAGTTACATTGTACCACAGGGTATTTTGCCAATAAAACAAGCATATGTCTGATTTTTAGAATTCTCTGCAGAAAGAAAATAGTAATAATTGCACCATCTGGATGTGTTTGTAAATTTTGTTCCTCATTAAAACAGCAGTTTAAAGATAGGTCAGTAGCTCGTGTACATCTGCTTAATATCTGTTAATGGACTGTAATATTGGTTATACAGAAATGCAAAAAAGTTGCAAGAATAAATTCCCTTTACAAAAATGGTAAGTGCTGAACAAACTTCATGAAGTGTTTATAGCTTATTCTGCATGTTGAAACTTGTTATCTTTGACACCTCATTAGAAAGCTATTTTAAAAGAAGTGTAGAATAACAGGAATTTTTGTAATGTTTCTTCTTATTGGAAGAAACTCAACAGAAGGTTATTTTTATAACAGAAAATGTCATAAATGAACTGACATGTTGTACATATCAGATATATAAAACATAAGAATTATAATATGTTCCTTTAGTCTCCAGGTTCATCATTAGAATGACTATTAATGAAATGATACATAAAAATAAGATTGCATAGAAATAGTCTTTTTAACTTGGGAACATAATTTTAAGTGCGTCAGTTTGTTTAGAAACATGTTACTGCTGCGGTGTTTAGTCCCACGTATAACCACTATGCAAAATAGAGTAAATGAAAGTTGTGTTGATTCTTCCAGTTCACTTTTTAAAGGCGTGACTGGGTTGATTACATTTCCCAGTAGTTTTGTCTTCTATTTGTGGCTGAAAGATCTAACACACTAACAATGAAACAGGGAAAGGAGGAAAAAAAAAATAATTACGTGCAGTACTATACACCTTGGGGAGGAGGGTCTTACTGATTTTAATTTGACTGTGATATTGATGGGGAAGGTAACAAAAATATATAACTAAGGAGAAGAGGCAGTTGATAATAATGCTTAAAGCAGGAAAGAAGCAATAGTGTTGGAAAGTCCTTCTCACTTTTGTTAGTGGTAAGTCATTTTTCTGAACCCATTTCACTGTATCAGCTTGGTTTTGGGTTACAGAATGATGTGGCAGAAGTGCATTTTCATTTCTACTTTAAGGTTGGTCTTAATTGTCTTCTACACTGGTCTTCAGAAGGTAGGCCAGGACAATCTATCACCCGCCCCTCGCTTCCTGACCGTGATGTATGCTCACTTATAACTAGTATGATGTTTCCTGTGATGCGCAGCTGGTTTATGATAAATTCCTTAACAAGTATTTATAAGAATACAAAAATACATAACCTTGAAGTATCCTCGGTTTAAAATATATAACCACATAATACTGCTATCTTCCTTTTAACTTCACAGCTGTGGAAAAGGTGAAGGAGTCCACCTCAGAGTCACAGAATAGCAACCTATGGATTATTGTTGGTGTGGCAGTCCCAGTTGCTGTGGTGCTTCTGATTGTTATAATTTTATACTGGAAGCTTTGTCGAACAGACAAACTGGAGTTTCAGCCAGACACGATGAGCAACATTCAGCAGCGACAGAAGGTAAAAGGGGGAGGTGCTGATAGGAGCTTGAGTATTCTGAGCATAAACAAATGTGAGAGTCTAGGGAACTCCCAGCATCCTTTCCAGCATGTGGAAACACAGTTTCAGAGCCCTCCAATTAAAAAAAAAAGAGAGAAAGAAAAAGGAAAAAGTTAAATAATTGTTGAAGTCAAGAATCCCAGTTTTATTTGTTCTCCTGGGTGTATGATACTGCATTAGATAGATAGGTCCTTCTTAAATGTGGGCACTGGGGCTGAAGGGAACCGTTCTTCATCACTTCATTTCAAGGCTTTGGCTAGGGCTAAGTAAGAGGAAACATATTGAATATTGAATCACTGACCGTGTTATCTGCAGAGGGTTGAATTTTTCTTTGGAGAGCTTCTGCTAAACTTATTTGACAGCTAAACTTCGGCATCCGTTATACCTCATGCTGGAATTAGAGCCTATCCTGGCTGCTTTACGTTCTGCGGGGGCTCTTGTGTCGCTATTGGAAAGGCCTGTTGCAGAATTAGAACTTTAGTGGATCTGCATGAGACTGCTTGGGTCAGCTTGTTGGCCAGAGTGTTGCAGGACTGGGTTAGGATCGTGAGAAATTCAGTAGTCTATCTTTTTCCTGCCCAAGACTGTACATTTTAAAAAATGTATGATCCAGGATTTTCCACAAAGTATGTGTTCAGTAAAAAGAATGGAAAAGTGACTAAAGGTTTACAAATCCCACTTTTCCTTTTTACAACTGAAGAGAACCACCAGCCTGTGTCAGAGATGCTTATTACTGACTATACCTTCAGAGGCATTATTAAAAGCAAAATAATCTGCCTGTGCTAATCCTGTGGTACTGTAATCATGTTCTTGTACTGTCACCTCATGTTCAGTCATACAGTTTTCTCCGTAACAAGTCTTGTCTGTACACCATGCTCACTTTCGAGATAATTAATGATGTGAAAGATGAGAAAAGCAGAAGCAGTTGCACTTTCAAAGCAGTCAGAACAAATCAATAGTAACTTCCACTTGTCTTGCCACTGCAGATTGAGTGTCAGAACCAAGGTCAGCAACAAGTGGTACCCTTTGATGAGCTTCACCCCCTGGTACTTTGTTTCACCTGTACGGTGGTAACATAGAACACAGATTTTGATTGAAGAAGTTCCCCACAGTAGTTTTGGCTAATTTGAGAAGGGTAATACAAAAAAGGCAGAAGAGAATCATTACCCTTGACGTACTATTTCATCACATGTATTTTCAGCACCTCTGTGCTGTCTACAAGCTTTTTTTAAGGAAGCAGTTGGGTTGGGTTGGCTGTAAGGCCAGAAACATCTTTCATAGTTTTACTTTCTTCTGGGAAAATGGCTCAGTTGTTTTTCTCCACTGTTGCCACAGTATTCTTCATCTTAATCATTCATGAGTCAGAAGCCTTAAACTTATTTGTATGCAAGTCGCATCTCAGTCTGTCTAGGGAGCCTGTCACTTTGCCTTCTTTGGGGAAGTCACTGTAAGCCAACTAGAAAGAACCAGTAGAGACATCTAGCCCAATCCTTGTGCCAGCGGATGGCTCATACTTAAATATTAAATGAGGTAAAGCAATAAAAAGTGTCTTAAATTTTTATCACTTAACACATCAAACAACTGACAAAATCTACTTTGAAAATCGTTTTCCTCCTTTTCCCAAAATCCAAAATGAAAGTAGTACTCTGGCTTCCTTAATAGCAGGTTGTCTTTGGGATTTCTTCATGTCTTCGAACAGCGGGTTGGAATTTCCTGTCAGGATAGGGCATGTTTGACAAGCACTGAAGACCCCCAGACAGTCACAACAGTGTACAAATGATTAGGGTCATTTGCTCTGGTCCTGCCTTTTAAAATTATTTAAAATTTATACTTTCTATTACAGTAAATGCAAAGAAATGATCAAAAGATTGATATCGTGGTCAGGGATTTAGTTCTATAAATAAACTCAGGCTTTCCCTTTCTCACCCCACCCACAGTTATTTCCATTCTCTCTTTACAGAGCTTGCCTTTGGTACCAGAGGAAAGTGCACTGCATCTGTAAATGGAAGGAGATTTAGGTTTAAGATCTGGATTTTTCTCTTGGAATCAGTATTTCATTAGTAAAGCCCACAAAGATGCATTTATAGTGCTAGCTTTTCTCACTTCCATTAATCTTTAAAAAAAATTTTCTTTTAATGCAAGTATAGAAATGGAATGTATAAATATCAAAGCATTTCATTAACACATGCATGGCATATCCATCCTGGAAATAGAAGACAATTCTTTTCAACCATGTAATAAGTCTACAGTGTGTTTGCACTTGAAAATGTGTGTTGGTTGGAAGATAAGAAACTTGAGACATCCTTTTCTTGTTCAGATGAAATAGGATATCATACTGCACTGGTGGATCTCCAGAGGTATCACCAGTCTTTTTTGCAGTGTGTTTAATTAGCCTTTTTAACATAGCAGATCAGTGGGCAGCATAAAAATCTGTTAGAATTCACAGTAGCAGCTGATAACAAATTATGTCACTTGTGACTTAAAAGCCTGGAACAAGGTTGGAAGTGGGGTGAGGGGAGAGCTTGTTTGCTTCATGCTGCTGTGGAAAGACTTTGCTGTTAAAAGCATGTCAAGGGAGCGAACTTCTGTAAATGTATGGTAACGCACATTACGTAAGACATAAGTGTTGTAGGAGCCTTTTAATCTCAGTTTAGATTCTCTTACAAATTTGCATTCTTCTCTTCAGAGAGATGCTTTAAAGACATTACAAATTTCCCTGGATTCTGTAGCCCCATGTGTCATTCCAGTACCATGTTTTCTTTCTTCCTTCCTTTCACTTAATTCTGGTTTAAAACTCCTTTTTCCTGAAATATTTTGGTATTCACTCAGACAATATAATTCTTCAAGTTTTAATTTGAATCTTCTATATGTAAAGGTTTACTTTTACAGAGTAGGTATGATTTCTGTGTTCCTACAGCCACCATTGAAAGTCAGTCATATGCTGTATACCCTCACAGTCTATCTTCTGATAAATCAAACCAGTACTGTTATCTGTTGGTAGTAAGACCCCACATGCCTTTTGGGTGTGCCCCGAAGTTATGGCTGCCTGGGTATACCTCAAGTGATGTAAAGACTAGGTAGTCGCATTACACAACAGTTCAGTCATACTGGCCAGTGCATCACACCAGCACAGCTAACCTGCTTTGGACCCTTTTCTGCTCTGTGGACACCCCTTCAGAATATTTGGGTCACTGTCCCTCACTTATGACGGTCAATAATAGCACATTTCCCACTTCATCAGGCATAGCCTGATGTTGAAAATTATTCAGACCCTGCAGTGACAGAAGTACCCAAAATTGTATTTGTATTTATGTGCCATAGCAGCCCTGAAGCTGGGCTTAAGTCTAGATTTGCTGCTTGAACCCACCCTCAAGGCCATATCACTCTCAAAGGTAGTGTTTTTTCTAAGGTGATGACATGGGCAGGGTAGACTGTATTCTGTGAAGGCCTGGTTTGTGGGTTGGATGTACCATGCCACTCTACCAGTTTCTGTTCTCTCCATCTGGCCTAGTAGTTTCAGCGTGTGATGTCTTACAGACAGTGTGACGTAAGGGTCCTTCTTAAAAAGGCTCATAGTGTTATCTTCAGCAAAGAGTATATAAAGAGAACCTGAACTCAGAGAATGCTAAGGGATGTTTTACTTCTGGATAGTCTCAGACGTCTGCTACTTCAGTGAATATAAACATAAATACACAAGAAAGAAAACTTTTGTGGGAACTGATGCTAGCAAAACCAGGTTTGAAGATTAAAAAAAAAAAATGGATCTTGAAAGGATTCCAGTTAGCTAATCCATCCTTCTGCCTCAAAGCGGGATTAACAATGCCTGAAAAATAATAGGTTACCTTTTTCATTCTGGAGATCAGATGGTAAAATGTGCTTAGATCAAAGTTATTTGGGCCCTTTTTAAATTGGGAGTTCAGGAAGCAGGTCAGAGCACTGAATTTCTATGCCAGATTCATTGGTCTGTGGAAGGATAATTCTTTTTCAAAAGATGGAACTAAGATATTTAAAGGGCACATCAAGAATTCATGACTTGTTCTGTAAACCATTGCATCCTACTGGAAATTCACCTTGATGTGACCTGGGTTGTTGCACTGGGTAAAGATGTCTTTACCTTTGGAAGTAAAAAGGTTTCTTAGTGGCATTTTTATATTGCAGGATTTTCTTTCTTGCCATTGCCTATATCCACCACAACATGGTCCCACTTCAGCTTTTTTTCTTGCAAAGGAGCTGTATTTTTTTATGGGCAGTGGAATTTTTGCCATGGATTATTTTTCATATTCATGGAAAAATAGATAATTGTCTTTATTGCCCAAACCATCATTCTGCTCTGTACTGGACTACTGATACTTTTGTTTGAAAACAGTTAACCCCTTTCCTCTTCCCCAGAGAGTAAAAAAATTATTCTATGTATTATCTGTAATGAAAACGGAGTTGACAGTATTATGTCTTTCTCTATGGACATCCAAAACTTAAAATGGAACCTGGTTCAATAGTGATTTCACTTTCCCTGCTGTGTACAAGCATTTGGGGGGAAAAAAGTCAAACCCCTTGCTAGGACTTCTTAGAGGTAGCCTCAGCTCTAGACAGCTGTTCAGGGAAAGGATCCCCGCCCTAATGACAAGAATCTGACACCTGTGGATGAACTCATTGACAGTTTATTTAGAAGGTCTCCGATGTTCTCAGGTAAATGCTGGGCATGCTGAAGTCTCTGGATTTGCAGCACTAACTTTGAGTGGCGTGCTCAGTTCCTAGTTTTTCCAAGGGCACATTCTAAAACCCTAGGAGGAAAAAGCCTTTTTCTCCAGCCAGAAGACGCTCCTCTCTGGAGCCCTCTGCATGCCGCTATGGTTCTTAAAAGCTGAACACACCTCTCTGGCTCAGCGTACCTCCTATGTGTTTACGTGTGGGAAAGGTGGGGTCTGTTGTTGCCCATGAAGCCTTGGAGAAAGTATACAGTACTGCACCTTCTCCTTGAATGGGAGCGTGGATAGTGCCAGAGCTGGAGGGCTGCCAGTTTGCATTGTGTGCCAGCGAACCTCAGCTAATGTGTAATCACCTGGGGACTGTTACCAGCCCTTGCATGTCTGCTCTAATCTGCGCTAACACTGCTGACAGCCAGCCAGACCTCCATGTGTCGATCATGGTTACAGGTAATGAGTCATGCATTCTGCAAGATGTCTGAGAGAGGCTTCTGTGGATTTTTATTTTTACCCCCAAGCAGAGATATCTGATATCTGAATCTCACGTGTCAGGTGTAACTTTACACCTTTGAATTGAGAGTTTTGCTTATTATTATGTATTCAGTAGACTACCCTTTGGATGTTACCAGTATCAAAGAGGCTAGCCCTGCTGGAGGCTAAATACTAGGCTTCTGCTCCTGATACAAAGAATTCTTGTGATGTTTTGACATCCTGTAATGCTTTTGTTCATCTGTATAATGTCGAGGCAACAGCTCTGCATTGCAGAATAATTCCAGTCAAAAGAGACTCGTGTTAAGAAAGGCAGCTGACACCAATCTTACAAAAACTACTTAAACTGACATGAGTTTCTGCAAAAGATTCATGTCTGTGCCTCCTGTTTGCATAACAAGCATCATTCATTTCTAACAGCGACCCGGACTAACTATTCAGAATGTTGTCTTTCTGGAATTGCCATACAGGTTCTGCTTCAGAGCCAATAGCTGGATTCTAACAAGTAACATAGTATTCAACTTCTTAATTACTTCTCAACGATACATTTCGCTGATGGCATTTTCTCTGCAAAAGCTGTTTTGCAGGAACTCTTCTTCTGTAATGAGGATTAACTATTCACAAACCGTAGAAATAAAACACCACGCTTTCATATACTGCTTTTACTGATAGATATAAAAAGTAAAATGTCTCCATCTGCTTTTTCACAAACATTTGAGTAGCTGTCCTGAGGTCAGATCAAAAGGCCAGCTAGACTCAGTACCAAAAGCAAAAGCTTGCAGAACTGCAGAAGAACAGGGCAGGGACATGTGATGCTTTGCCGTGAGTAACTATTCAGCCTCTATTTATTTGTCTCGGAGTTTCTCTACAAGTGGTGATATTTAGCAACCCTGAACAGATTTCTCTTCCAAGAACTTGTCCGGTCCATCTGAGCAGCTGACACGGATTCCCACAGCATGTTATGTGAAGAACCATGTCATTGTTTCATCTTGCTTTTATCCTGCCCCCTCTTTGTTTTCTGTGGTGCCCCCTAGTCATTGTAATGGAGGGGACATTGAACAGCTGATTCTTTGACACTCATTCCGTGCCAATCTTGACTTTACAGATCTCTGTCATATTCCCATCTCAAGCATATCTTTTTCCAGACAGAGGAGTTGCGTTTTTCTTTTCCCTTCTTTTGAACTAGCCTTTGAACTAACTGCTAGCTTTGAAAAGGATGAACATTTTCTAATTCTTGTCTATCCTTCTTGAGAGAGGAAGACTAGAACTATATACTAAAAGTATCAGTAGTCCAGTACAGAGCTATTCAAAATGTAGGCAATCCATGGATTTATAGATTGACGTTAATTTGGTTGGTTCCTTTGAAAAGGTGTTAAACAAAAAGAATCTCTCTATCCCTCTTCAAAATATGGATAAACTTTATATCATCCTAAACGTAATAGAGCACTAAGACTAGATTAATACTGGGGAAATAAATTCTGTCTTTCCTGACAAGAGGTGATAGAGTTTACTGTAGAATTTAGCTGTTTGGGGAAAATGGGAAATGTGCCAACATGAAGTCATTGTTCTCTAAAGTTTTGATGTTGCTACTCACTTGTAGGTTCACTTCAGCAAGCAGATTATTTCTGCAGTGTATGTGAATGCACTTCATTTCTGTGTACGTTAAACCCTTTTTAGATATATAAATGTGTTTGAGTCACTAAGCCAAACAAAATACCACCACAAAAATAAATTTAAATTGTGACCTATGCTCTGTCTTAAAAGTCTATTAGCACTTTTCTAATTATTTGCAGAAGGAAGCATTTCTGGACTGCGTTCTGTGTGTGCTCTGTCTGGACAGTGAGAGCCGTGTTATGAATGTATTCTTTTGCTTCAAAAGTTGAGAAAAGATTTGCCTTGATTTATGATTTTTTGATGTATTATTCTACCTCTCTTAGAGGTTGTGCTTGATGTTGGAGTTACGTACATGGCCTTGGAGGAGTAATTGTTTGAAATAATTTATGGACAAAAGACAGGTGGAACTGAGACACAGCAGTGACCTGTCTATCCTATAAAGTTGGTGATCTTTTTCGAACTTACCTGTGACACTTTCATTCCAACCAGTGTGCAAAGGAACCTCACCAAACCACAGTCAAGGTAGTATCCACTCTGCAGCATTTCTGTCTGAGAAGGAAGGCTAAAACTGTTTGTGATTCAGACGCAGTATTCTGCCTGTTAGAGCAGTTATCACAGCAGCCTGTGGGTATTTAAGTACTGAATTATGGGCTTTTGACAATATGATGCCTCTTGTATTTTGTGAAATTTACTGAGCTGTCATGGTAATATTAGCGTGGCAGGAAGAAATACACAAAGGAGAAGAGGAGGAGTGATGAAAATCTGTGAGAAGAATCTTTCTTATGGAAAGGTTTCAGAGCAGGTGTCTTGAGAATTTCAGGCTTTATAAAGTTTTGTAAGTTTGGGGGTTTCTTTATTTGTTTTTAATCCTACACCAGGAGCAAAATTCCTGAGGTGGTATTTTTTGTAGGATTCTTGCTTGACTTAGTCTTTGTATGGCAGTGAGTGGTAAACCACAGTTTTGACTTTTCAGAGGAGGGAATAAGGACCGAAGGCTATACACTCACTTGTTCTGGTTTCCCGTGCCAGCACTGACTGCGCTACTTTTCCCTGACTTGATGGCAGAAATCTGTGCAACCCTAAGCACGTTTCTGCTCCACAAGCATGTGTTTGCTCAACTATTACCCGTTCCCAGTAACGGTGATAGTTGACAGAAGTGCTGCTGTGTTGGTAAATGGGAGGCGTAATTTATATGAAGAGGTACATGGTCCGAGATAAGAAAATGGGAAGCATATTTTACATACAACCCTTTTTTAGGCTCTCAGATCACAAAATACTGCTTTTTTTTTTTTTTTGAGACAAGGCTTGCCTTAGAGGGTCCGGGCTGTAACACCACTGTAATGGGAGGGTGATGGCATCCTACTTAGGAAGCAATATAATGAACCGCCATTGCACATACTCTTCTTTTTGTGTGTATATATATATATATATGCCCACAGTTATCAACTGAACATGTTTAAATTGAATTAGAGACCAAAAAAAGATTTTGGTGCTTAAAATTATTTCCTAAATCAAGTGAAGGATCCCTCTGCACATTTCTCAGCAATACTTTGTATTTTTAAGTATACCAGGAAAGAGTTTGTGTTTATGGCACAAGATGAGTGTATCATATCCTATTTCATAGGGATATTGTGTCAGTGGCGCAAAAAAGACCTTAAGAAATACAAATGGGTATTTTTTCAGTATTTTGAGGGATGCTATGGAGACAGAACTCCGCTTCTATGTGATCTTCTAGTATACTTTTTTCATCAACAAAGGTTTCCCATGTCTTAGCTCAGATATCCATCATTGTTGTTGAATGGCATGTGTAATTTATATGCATACTTTACAGGGAGTCCCTGGCTGTGATCCCAAAGGGTTTTGTGTTTAAGGAGAGCAATGTAAACAAAAATACAGAGTATGCTTATCTGCATAAGGGGTAGGAATAACATTTTCTATTCAGCTCGTTCTTCTAATGAGACTGAGAAAGATGAACATGTCTCAGTACTTCTAAATTCTTATTTATTGGTAGATGTTTTAAAAATCACATTGTACAGTCACTGCAAACAATATAGATGGATCATCCTTGTGGAAGAAAGAAGTAGGGACCATCTTGGATGGCGTAGTAGAAGAATGGTGAAAAAAAATTAAGACCACCATAGCAAGCACACTAGCAAATAATTGTCCTTACTGGTGCATCGTGAGAGTAATGCAGTGAATTCACACTGCTTTATGCTATAGTGCCCTGGGAATGCAGAGGAGGGTTTGGTGGTGGGAATCTCAGATTGTGGAAGGCAGTTTGCAATGTTTAGTAGTTTTAAGCCATCCTAAATCAGACTGACTTAGATCATCAACCCACGTTAATTTTAAGAACACTGATTCTCATTGCCTTGCTGCATTTAAGCTGAAGAGTTTAAAACATTTTTTCTGCAAAATTTCTTTATCCTGTCATTTTTGTACCATTCCGTGTGCTAGAACGTTAGTAATGTCGTAATTCAGCTGGACTTCTTTACAGGGATTCCTGTTCTTTTCATATTATGTACCAACACTAAAGTATTATTTTTTAAATCTTGCTTAGCTCCTTTGTTTCCTTGGAAATGTATTTTAACAGCCTCTTCTCAATGTGTCTGTCTCTAAAAACATCAAGACTGTGCTATAAAATCAATAGAAAATTGTCTTGATACATTATTCTTCATATTACGTCTAAATTCAAATGCTGCTTGTAGGAACCACAGGAAGAATACTGAGTAGAGTGTATTTCTTCTCTTCTGCTTTCTGCTGAAATTATTCATTGACCTGTGTGCAGTATTTGCGTTCCTGAGAAAACAGATTGTTGACATTCCTGGTGTGTCTCTGCATCTAGCAAAACAATATACTGGCAACCATGTTACATTTCTGTGACTTGAACAATACTGAGACTATTAGTCTTGACGGAGGTGCACAGACTTTGTAGGCTTCTGCAGAAATTATTTGATTTTTCTATGAATTGAGCTTCAAATACTCTTTTTTTCATTCAGTCTGTAACAATAGACTTAAAGCACTGTCCTGACTTAACAATTTGAAATCATCTTCCCGTTAGAGTTC
>NW_010392584.1:115086-120994 GCF_000710305.1 Buceros rhinoceros silvestris
AGCAGGTCCTGTGTTTGTATAATAATATATAATGCCTTATGAATACAGCAGTTCAGACATACTCGTTTTGGTGGTAAGCTTCAGAGTAGTTTATCTTTTCCATTCCATAAATACATTAAGGTAAAACAAATTAAAATCTTTTCTAACAACTTGCATTTAAAATAAATCTTTGCTAATACTGATTTTGTGCGGTCTTAGGTAAAGGCAGTTGAGATTGATTAAAACGAGGCTCAGTTGTGACACCTGAACAGGTAGCAGTATCAACACAGATGTGGTTTTAAAAAGAGACTGTATTCTTTCCTTGGTAGTGGATAATTTGTGAGTAGTAGGTGACTGATCTATGCATGGTATTCTGACTACATGTGCTAAGATGAGCAGACGTCATCCAATATGCTACACCATTTAACTTGCTATCAAGAAAAGGAAGAGTGTGGCAGGTGGTACACAGAAATTCATAAGAAAATGTAGTAAACCTCTTCAGTCTGGAACAACACTGTTAATTCATTCCACTGAGTCTCACTGATCTGACCATCTAGTCTTGCAGAAAGCAGAGTTGTGTTTCAGTGTCCTTCTGACACTTTTCACTGAAGAGGTAGATTTTGGTTAGAATCAGTTCTCAGTTAAAATCATAATGTTGCCATGGTCTAAGAGGTGAGATATCAGAGATGTCATTTGGGGGGATTTTTTTAAAGAAAATTAAGTGGGTTTCTCCAATTTAAGTTCTGTAGTGATAATCATATTAGGATTTCTTTTTCTTAAATAACAGATATTATTTTTAACAAGTCATTTTATCAGTTTTTTCGTTGAGGACCATCTTTTCATACTCAGTCAGGTATCATTTTATATTTTTTTAAACTTTTTAATTGTTTTTTCATTCATATGCACAAACATGTATACACACATGCATAAAGGCTCTCATGCTGTTGATACATTGGCTGGAGCTGGTAGTGCCAGCTTAAGCTTTTTTAACAGGAGATACCTAGAATTGTAATTATTTGGCTGTATAGAACTCTGCAAGACTTGAATCATTCAGGCCAAAATTTTCCATTCAAGTATCAGAAGACCTTGTTCTTTCAAAGAACAAAGTTAGGAGAAAATAGAATGCTCTGTCCAAATTTTAAAAATCGTTTTGGAGAAGCTCTAGTGCATAGACTCAGTCTTGGAGATGCAGGCTGGGGAAGGAAGGAAAACAGGACTAGAAGGTTGTTTTGTGTGAGAGAGATGCTTTTGCTGGTTCTGTGAGGAATTGCCCATCTCTGGCTAAGTTTTAAACCTTTGGGAAAATATTTGCATGGGATTGAGAGACTTGTTAGAACTTCACCAGTTAAATTCTCGTATCACCTCCAGGACTCCCGTTCTTGGCAGGCCCCGGCTGCCCCGTGCCCGGGTCTGTGATGTCCAGAGGTAGAGCAGCGACTCTTTCATGGGCACCCCCTTGTCATGGGGAAGGAGCTTGCGTGCCCTTGTGAGGTTGAGAGCTGTGCTGGTGGTGGCATGTGCCTCCGGTGGGGTCTCCCAAGGCAGACAGGTCTCAACTGAAGGGTCAGACAAAGTGTGTCCACGGGCAGGATGGGCTCACTAGCCTTCGGGCACCATCCTAGGAGAAGGACAACTCTGACTCCAAACCCGGGCAGATGGAGCTCGTTTAGCCTTGTAAGGCATCCATCATCTAAGAGAAGGATACTCTAACCAAACCTACGACCCGAGGACTTCGCTGTCACCGTCCAAGCTCGCTAGGCCCTGGCAGATGTAAAGGGTGGAGCCAGTTCCGCGCACGCTGCGCCTCACCTAAAAAATCCACCGCGCAGGCCTTAAGGGTGCGCTCATCGCTTGCAGTGAGCGTGGGAAAAGCCCTTCCCAAGTCTTCATTTGCAAGGCCAAGCCATGATGATGATGAAATTCTCATAGGATTATGCCTTTTCTGCATGCATAAGCTGTCACTTAAAAGCTGAGAGGGTTTTTTCTCTGTTGCTGTACACAGAGTTGTTTTGAGGCCAGGTGAAAGAATAAGGAGCAATGCGCCTCAGGCTCTTGGATAGCATGAACTGGCAGCTGGCAGGCAGTGGGAGAGAGGGGCAGGAGGGCGGGATGGAGGGACTGGTTCCGCCTGTCAAGGAATGGTGAGACCAGACGAGGAGTTTACATCTCTGCAACTTTGGGAAAATGGAGCCACACATTCTGTGGTGCCTGGGGTGAGTGCTTCTTGAGGCCTGGGGTGGTGATACCTGAGACTTGACAGTCCTCTGTTGCCAGCAAGAGTCTGAAATTTATTGGCAAAGTCTCAGCCACTGTAGCTGCAGATCTGCATGGAATACTTCCTCTCTCTTCTTACATACCTTCCTTCTTTTATTATGCTTTTACCAGCTTCTGCATGGAATGAGATGGCTATCCTGGTTCTACAAATGACATTCTTACATTCTACCCAAATTTGACTAATAGCAGAAGGCCCAGCCTATGTCAAGTATCAAGAAAGGTGGGAGAGAACAAGAGGGTTCTTATGGAAGAGTTGAATTTATGATTTTGTAATTCAAGACTCTGTTGCAGTGCCTATGCAAGAGAGCACCCAGTTGTGTTTGTTCAGACATTAACTGTGCCATTTCTTCCAGTGTGAGTGCTTGTCTTTGCAATACAGTCTTTTAATTCAGCTTCTGTGTGGTCTGTCTGCAGATAAACATTTGTGCATACATATGCTGTGGTGTAATTACATGTACATATATCTGTTTCCGTAACTGAAATTAGCTGAAAGGGTGTTATACTGCAGCTAGGAATAAGACTATCCAAAGTTAATATATTAAAAATTTATATTTTTGCATGTTGCTTTACTCCCCAGAAGATTTACAACCCCGAGTATGCTAGAGTTAACTCTAAGGTATGTTGAAAAGCATGGTTCAGACATGCAGCAATCTTAATAAAACCATAGTAGTAATTTCAATATTACTAGGATGTTTGTCTCTTTGGTTGTCCTTGCCCATCCCACTATTCAAAAGGAATAGTAACTTTGCAGGTCAAGTCAAGAGTGCTTAGGAAAGGGTAGAGCACCACCAGATTTTTTTTTTTTTTTTTTTGTGCAAGAATTGTGCCCAGCACATGAAGGCATTCATCGTCTTTGGATCAAAACAGCCTGGAGGTAATGGAGGTGAATGTAGTGAAATAGAGGAAGTGATCATCGGGGATCAGCAGAAGGGCTGTATTGTCAGGAGTGGAGTGTGAAAGGGTTAGAAGGGAAACCATCAAACGGTTTCAAGCAAAGTCTGTCGCACATAGAAGCATCTGAAAAGTTCCTCCTCAGAAATTTTGGGGTAGGGTGGAGAGGGAAGACTTGGAGTTTTGCGGTGTTATTTTTCTAAGCAAGCAAGATCTTGAAGACAGTGTTTCAACTCTGAAGGGGGTGAAGTTTCAGGAAGGGTTCTCTAGATAGCTATGACTCAATAAAATTGCACCTTCACGTGGCATAGCTCAACAGTGCCTTTTTGAATCAATGGTTGCAGTCATTTACAGAAATTCAATAGTTGTATCGCCCATTAGTGCTGAATTGAAGGGACTGTTGTAAAGCCCAAGAAAAATGGAGTATAGTGGAAGACATCCAGGGCTGTTCAAATAATAAGCTTACTCGTTTTGTGAAAAATTAACTCCAAAGCCTCAACCATTCAGATAGTTGTTGGATTTTACAAGAGAGCTTTCATTGCCATCTACTGGTCTAAATAGGCAGTTTGCTCCACTACAACAATTTTTCTAAGAACCATTTGGAAAATGTTTGCTTACTGAGAAAATATTTTGAAGAGATTGTTTCAGAATATTCCTTAGGCAAGCTTATCTTTGGCATGATATCAGACCAGTCTGTTTGTAGTTATCTAAGTTGGCATGCCAAGCTTTATGAAAGGAGGCTCGTTTAAACATCTGGAACCTGACGCACCCATAAACGCAATCCAACACATGCTTCACTTCGCAGGAAATCAGCTCTAGGAACACACAGAGGGTTTTGTGTGTGTGCTGTGCAGTGCGTATGTGTGGAAGCACTTTGAAAACTGGACTTGTCAACATTTCTTTTTTACTTCCAACTTTCAAACTGCATAAAATTGAGCCAGACTTGAAGAAAACCTTTTTCTTAATTAGTTCCTCAGAATTTCTAATTACCCCAAAAAATCAGCAGGAGAGCTTGAAACTTGGAGGCTTGATTAAATTAAGTCTAAATCAAGTCATTGACAAGGCAAAATTAGCTTTTTTATAAATACAGTTTTGAAAATGAAAGGCCCAGTTCTGTGCCTTTCTCAAGCAAGACACTGAATCCATAATCCCTTAATAAGATCTCTAGGATAAGTATCTAATTTCTCTATATTCCAAAACATTTTATATGTTTTTCTGTTTATTCAGTATGAAATTCTCAAGAGGTAGATTTCAGTTCTTTTCTGGAGGCATCCATGCTGGCTGAAAAAATCATTGCCAGGCTGCTGTATAACTCAGATTTGCAGAATGTTTGTCTTTCATCAGAACTAGGTGTTTGTACAAGCACTCCCAGACTCCTGCAGATTTGGGGAGCTCAAAATGAGGAGGATCAGGAGTGACGTTATTCAAATTTTTTAAGCTGACTTCACTCATTTTGACAGAAAGGAATGCAAAGATGACCTGGCAGTGGTAATTTCAGTCAGTTCAGAGGTCTCTGCAGCCTTGCACCCACAAGTTCACAAGAAGCTGCTCACACAGTGATTAAATCTGAAGAAACAACTGGGGGAGGATGTAGAAACAATGAAGGCTATTTATTTTACTAGATTTGCTAATTTCGAGTTTTACACTGTGTATTGTATACTGAAGTAAGGTGACAGAATCATGGGGGTGGGGTTGCTTTACTTTTCCCTGCAGCGCTCATATTCATTCCTGAGACTTCCGCAGCCTGACCATCCTCCTAGTGGCCATTGTCTGCAGATCTTAACCAAAGCCTTTGTACTCATTGTCACTTGTGGTTCCTTTTTTTTGTCTTTGTTCTTCTCTCACAGCTACAAGCACCCAGTGTGAAAGGCTTTGATTTTGCTAAGCAACATCTGGGCCAGCACAATAAAGATGATGTCCTGATTATCCATGAGCCAGCTCCTTTACAAGGACCTATTAAGGATACTACCCCATCTGAAAATGGAGATGTGCCCAGCCCGAAATCCAAGATTTCTTCAAAGCCTTCAAAGACTGTTCGACACAGAGGGAGGTCAGTTCACAGAGAGAAAACAATTTGTCGTGGATAACAGTCTATTAATGTATAATCAACAATTACTGTATTTTTAGGGCAATATCAGTGGAAAGAACTGTTTCAGAGTGCTGGGACTCATGTTTTCTAGTGGACAGTCAGAATTACGTCTCACTACTCATTAATACAAGGCTGTGAGAATTTAGTGTCCATTTTTCTCTTACAAGTCAACTTGTTCAATTAAACAGGGTATTTTAAGACACCTCTAAGTTGGCTGGAGGCAAGTCATTGCTTCTTTAGTGGCACACCAAGTGTATGTTTTCTGATGCGTATTGTTTGTGGTGATCTGTAGCTACCAAGACAACAGGTAGTTAAAAACAACTTTAAACCATTGAAGAATAGCAGTGTGTTTTGATTAGTAGTGATCAATACATGTATGATAAGTTGGAATTTCCAGAAATAAGTGGTATCTCCAAAGTTCAGGGAAAATGCACGAGTGTTTTTATTTATGATTATCTAGTTGCTTACATAATAAACCAGCTTTGGTCAAGAAAAGGAGTGATAATTTAGAGCTGTGCAAGTGGAGAAGAGTCTGTCAGCCTTCAGCAGTAATTTCCTAACCTTTCCCAATATCAAGTGATGTGAATGTGTCTTGAACAGGATAGATGCTGTCACAGAGCAATGCAGTGAAGGATGTGCATTGCAAAAAAAAAAAAAAAAGGGGGGGGGGGTAGG
>NW_010392584.1:121102-122492 GCF_000710305.1 Buceros rhinoceros silvestris
TAGGTGGGAAAAACGGAGCTCTGAGGAGTGAAGCGCTCTGAGTCACAAACAGCCCCTCGCTGCAGAAGCCCCTCTGTGCTCTGCTTTCCAGTGATTCTTCTTCTCCCTCCCTCTCATATTTTTGCACTCCTTTGTCTCTGGTTCTGCATCCCCAGTGCTTTTACATATGTGCTATTGCATGATGGGAAGGGAAAAAAATGTACCAAGAGTAGAGCTAATGTTGTTTCTTCCTGAGGAGCAGGTCTCTGTGACACAGCTTGCTCCTCTACTCAACCTTCTGTGCTTCCTCTAAAGCCCTAGTTGTCCAAAGATCCGTGCTTCATCTTCCCCAGGTGGGCTTTGTACAGCTCAGCTGAACCTGTCTTCCTAACTCCCTGTAGGCCTTGCAAGTAGTAGACTACCAGCGGTACAGTGGAATGTGGGCAAAAATGGAAAATAATGGAAGAAAAATTAGCTAACTCATTTTAGTGTAGCTTAAATAAGTTAAAAAAATTAATATAAATCAGAAGGACAAGTGTTCCTGTGTTTCTTTTTAAAAGTTCAGAAGTGGCCTAAGACAGATGATACTTAGGGGGAGGGGAATGTATTTGTATTCACATGCACGTGAGTATAAGAATGAAATTTAAACTTGAAACTTAGTTTAAATATTTCATTTAGAATAATTCAGAAAATGAAGCAGGAAAATTTTTCAGAGACAAACGTTTTAATGCTTCCCATGAAGACAATGAGTCATTGATCAAATCTGGAACTAAGATATGTCATTTCTTAATAGCATCTAAATTCAAACATTTCAAAATGTTTTCAAAAGAGAATTTCCCTTCTCTCCCTCATTGTCCCTAAGAGCAAATCTCCCTTTAGGCTTAACTATGGAGATGTTGTTACCATCATCTCCCTAACATGCTGACATGCCAATGTCATTTTGAGATTTAAAGTATTCGTTCGCCAAGGCAGAAGTTGAAATGTGAAATAATAACATAGTGTGTTGTGCCGGTTTTAGCTGTTTTCTGTTTTGTGAGGAAATACAGAACTCAGTTCATCACAATGCAATTCAGGACTGTATGTTGCATGCCAGGAAATACAGCAGTGATGTGAGTACACATTCTGTAGCTGTAAGAAACAACAAGCAAGAAAGACAACTGAGTTCAGAAAGCGCGGCATGTCTAGGCTTCAGTTGAATGTTGAACCTGTTGTTTTGGCTTGAGAGGATACAAATGCCTGTTCCTCAGCATTTAAAAAGAAGAACTGATGCTGACTCAGCACTATTTATGTTCTTATAATTTACTGAATTGATAATTTAGTCTGAGGAAAGTGTATGAAGGAATACAAAGGACAGCGAGATGATATAAGAAGTCATAGCAGATCTGCAAACAGATCTCCAGTCTTATATTCT
>NW_010392584.1:122572-124099 GCF_000710305.1 Buceros rhinoceros silvestris
TCGTATATTCTGCTGAAGCAAGATAAAGGGGATAGAGAAAAGAGCTCTGCCCACCCTCTAAACCTTTGAAAAGAGGAAAAGATGTAATGGTGCAGACCTGTAAACTCCCTGAGAACCATTTCTCCTTTTTTCCTTCCTAATTTTTTTGTTATTATTGGTGTGTGACTTAGTATGTCCTGCAGAAAAAAAAACCAGACAGGCAAGGGTTCAATTAACAGTGTGCTGTCCAGGGAGGAGAAGGGGAGTTGAATTCAGAGCATTGCCTGCTGATGGAGTAGGTTTAACTTTCAGTGAACTTGCCTGGCTGCGTATAGTTATCTTAGTCTTTGTGCTCTAGGCAGTTTGATGTTTAGCCAAGAGCCTTAGAAACTAGTTCAGATATCTTCTACCTCGAGCAAATCTTGCCCTTAACAAGGTGCAACAGACACGTGCATGCTTCCAGTGATTAACTCCCTGCACTACAGAACATGGATGTTCGCAAGACAAAAGGGTCACTGGAGACACTATCACAAAGACTGATCCCGTATGAAAAATCAGGCTTTGGTGTCAGCTGGATGGTGCTGTATTCCCTGTATTTTTGCTGTTACTATATTAACTGAATAATTTTACAGCTAAAGTATTCTGTTGGGGAAAATCTCAGTGATTCTTCATATTTTTCTGTAATTGCTCACAAAAATTATGAACACTGAAACTATAATTTGTAGGTAACAAACGTTTTTAAGAATCTCATGACTGCATGGGATAAATGCATATCTTTGAATGACCCTATGTTTAACTAGTCTAACTAGGAGACTTTTCACGTGGTCTTGTAATGTTAGCAAGAGAACACCATGTTAGCAAGTCTGAGTATTAGGCTAATTATCTGTATGGGTTTCTTTTTTTTTCTGTCTGAAAAGTAAACTGCTACTTATGAATGCAGAGTGTTTTCTTGAAGTGTATTTTAAAGGAAAGGTTAGTTAATTCTGTTGTGTGCGAATGCTGTTGCAGTCACTTTTCATACACAACAACAGTAACATCATGGCAATGAATACCTAACTATGATAATTTATTATAAATTTACTTATAAACACAGGAAAATAATAGTAGACTTCTCAAGATACTTTAGTGCAGGATTCTTTGCGTATAAGAACTGTGCACCTTTCCAAACTTCCATTACATATTGGGTTTTTTTTAATGTTTGTGGCAGAGTTTCACCATCAGATGCTGAATCCACAGCAAGTGAACAATCCAGTGGGAGAGAGACAGGAGAAGAATCTGTGAGGCCATCAGCTGTTGCAAACGAGGGCAAACCACGCAGAGCAGCAAAGAAGGGTTTGTTACTTTTTTTTCCTTGTGGGCTTTACTCAGGTTGAAGAGTTACTCTAGTGCTGTAACTTTTTTAAACTCACCTTTGGCTGTTAATTTTTCTGATTTGTGTCACAGAAAATGTTCTTCCTCTCCTTTTTTTGGTTTAGTTTCTTTTGTTGAAACTGAAGATCTACACATTCCTTTCATTCCAGCAAGCTTTTGAAACTAATGGTTTAGCAG
>NW_010392584.1:124195-157687 GCF_000710305.1 Buceros rhinoceros silvestris
GTGGGTTTCTCTCCCACACATCCTCAGCAAACCTCCTTCCATTTCGGCCTAGTTGTGGCTCTCTCGGAGCAATCCTGCAGACAGTTACATGGGCAGTAGAGGTCACAGCAGGACTTCTTACAGCACGGGTATATGTCTATAACTGTAACATCTAAAAAATGAGATTAAAAAAAAGAGACCAGAGAGGGAAAATTTTAAGTAAATTCTAATTCAGACATCAAAATGCCATCATGATTGTGCTTTAGGAAGATGAAAATCCAGCGCTAATACATTAACAGTGAAATTTTTCTTTAAAGAACCATCTTCCTTCCAGTTAAAGTGCCAAAATTTGTTTGGAGGTGCCCTAAGATATATTTCTTTCCTCACTGAAAAGTTGATAAAACATTGCAAAACCACTTTCATTTTCTTAATAAAACATTCTTTTAAATTCTCTTCCTGTTTAAAAGTGTGTGATTAAGTATGTCCACAAAGTGAATTTTCTGAGATCCTTTTGGGTTTAGATGGCTTGCTCCTTGCTTGAGGATGCCTTAAATTGCAGTAGATTTCCAAGAGAAAATTCTGATAATGATTACCTGGTAAAGGAGTTTGAGATATCCCCATCTGTTCTTAATACACACAGCCTTGACGGCAGCAGAAACTGAGAATAAGAAAATACTGACCACGTTGTGAGCAGTCTCTTAGGTATATTGAATGTTTTTCCACATACTCCATGAAATACCAACTGAGTTGTTAAAAGATGGCTGCTGAGGAATGTCCTGCCATTGAAATTCAGATCACAGCAGACTGTCTTCAGTTTTTGCTTATGTTGAAGACATGAGATTGTGGAGTGTGTAAGATAGTTTATATAAACTGCTAGCTCTTGTGTGGCTACATAGCAAGCTAAATAATTCTGATTCTTGAACTTTCATAACATGAACTACTGGAAGAGCAGGGGCGATAGAGGTGGACTGTTCCTGGAAGAGCAAGTCCTCTGTCATGAGCATGAAAGAAAACAAAGCACAGGATCTGCTAACGTGACTAGAAAGTTACGCTTACTTCAGCAGGCAATGTATGCCGTATGTACTTTACACAGTTTACAAAAAGAAGATACTGTACTGATGCTGTATATGTTTTCAGTGCCTTAGATTTGCTCTAAGCACTGGAAATCATGCCCAAGTAAATACGTAGGGAAACAATTAATGTTATGTCGGAACTTATCTCCAGATAGTTTGAGTTGCTCCAACCTATCTGACTTCAATTCTGTTACTCTGATTTAGTGCTCTCCCATTTGTTCTTGGGAGAGCTGCAAACTCCATTTTTGTCTTTTCATTTCTGTCAGGCTTAAAACTTTATTTAAGGTTCAACATGTCATTTTGGTATAGAAGTGTTAGGGGTTGCTGCATCTGAATTATCGGGCAAAGTCAGCAAGGATACTGTGTAAAATGTGTCCTTTTTACCTATCATGCCCTTACTGGATCAAAAAAAGTTGTGGTGTTTTTTGGGTTTTTTTTTTTTAGCATTTGGTAACTCTGGTTTGGTAATCATAGGGACTATTTTTAGCATACAGATTGGAGGCACTGTCTGCAGAGATGTCTCTGTTAAATGGCAGATTCAGCTCCCTTTTTGTGCAGCTGAGGCTTGGCAGTTTGGTCCAAGTTCATGCATTTCATTCAGAAGTAAATGCAATCATCTTACTGCTGTGATTTTTTTTTTTTCCAGTTGCCATTCCAGCCAAATTATTTGTAGTAATCACTGTGTTGTCTCTTCTTTTTCCTTTATGTTGTCAGGAGCAAACAGAGTGGGTAAGTAACTAGAGCTGGTAACTGAGTATAAACATGAATTGAGTTGCTGGGGTAGCTGCGATTATGTCTTGAGGATGGAAGGGTTTGTCTTCTGAGTCTAAAAAACCAAAATTGCTATTGAAGTTTAAAAAATTCTCAGCCAAACAAATTATAGTCATCCAATTTAGGTACATTTTTCTAATTTCCTCCCAATTCCTTCCAATTATTGAGGAAACCATCACTGTGAAAGCAAAACTGAGGCAGCTGTTGGTCCTGAGACTAGCCTTGTGTAAACAAGTTAGGGATATGGTTAGTGTCTCTAATGGAAGCTCCAGACAAACACAGCAAAGCAGCACAAACGTTTTCTTGTGAACTGGTGTTTTTCTGGTCACGACTGAGATGTAGCAAAGATGGGGCAGGAGAAAGCTGGCAGTGTCTTTGATAATTCGTATCGAGTGATAAACTATGGACTGTGTCATCTGCCAGCATTTTCCGTCTTATAATAGTAGCAAAGGAAGGATGTATGGCTGGCTATGCTGCTTTCCGTTGCTAGGTTTGTACAAGTAACTAATGAGAGTCATCAGCTGCGTCCTGGGGACATAATCTACTGGGATACAAAGAAACCGTGTGAGACCTATCTGAAACTGCATACTTTGGCATTATTTAAACACTAGTGGATCAATGGAAGATTCCCATTGACTTCACCTGATTTTGGATTAGTCTTTATGCACCTTGGTTTCTGTGACTTGTTTTTATTTCAAGAGGGTGCAGGAAGCAATAGCCTTCCTCTATCTCCAATTGTATTGATTTTCATATGAAATCATAGCTTCCTGCAGAGCAATTAATTTTCCCAATGTTTCAGTTCAATTAGTAGTTGCAGCCCAGGGAACAGTGAGGAACATTGATCTCAACATGTAAGCTATATGGAGCGATTGTTTAAACATGTTCTGTCCAGAACTGGGGTATTAATTCCTCTTCATTATTTTTCAGTCTCAGCAGCCTAGTCTGAGATCAAAATTTCATTCATATAGAGCCATCTGATAGCTTTACAAGGAAGATTTTTAACTGTGGACAATAGTATAATGTAAGAACTTTGAAATGAGAAACAATTCTTATTCACTCTGTCAAAACCTCTAAAGGAGCTCATTCATGTGTTGAGTTAACCCATTTCTCCTTTTGTTGTATGTGTACAGCACTGTGCTTACACAGCTGTTTTATCTACTGTACTTCCATCTTGGTTTGTATTTGTAGACACATTCAACGTATGCACACAGGGGATTTAAAGGTCAGATACAGCTTATGGAGGAGGGCGTTTTTTGTGTGTGTGTGTGTGCATCTTTTCTACGAAAGAGAGTAACATATGATATTACTGTAGAGCCTTACCAAAATTTGACAGTGGAACTTTTGGGCAGTTTTACAAACTGAGTTTAAGAACTGTTTCAGCTAAGAGGCCTCTGCTACATGCTTGCTTATGTGTGCAAGAGGAAAGGTTGTGGTTGGAATTACAAAGATTCAGAGTGAACGCTCAGCATAATTAAATATTTTGGACCTTGCTAACCAAGTAATATGAAAATAACTTTAAAATTTTATGTTAGAGGTCAGTGAGCCTTGTGAACTGCTGTTAGACTGAGAGGTGGAAGAAATTACTAGTGTGTGGGAAAACAGGAAAGATGGATGCAGAAGTTCAGTTTTCCATTGTGCTACAGGATTCCTCCAAGGGATTCACGCTAACTACTTGATATACCTTGTTGCCCTCTCTGTTAGGGGCAACGTTTGTATGCTTCTGAGAAATGCGTTAAGATGGGACTGTGAAGATGACATGGTAAAGATCATATAAATAGCTACAGAAGAGAAATGGTTGTATTTCATTTAGGGTCTGTCTTGCAAAACGTTTGGGACACGGATCTTGAGTGGAACTGTTTACCTTCTTTTTAAGGACACATACAGCAAAGTCACAATAAATGATGCTTATTGTTTATAAATGTGTACATTTGATAAAGCATCGATCAAGTTGGAGAAGTATGAAAAAGAAGAATTTTGCTTAGCTGGTGCCCAGATTGCTTTCCAGCCCAAAAGTAATATGCTATGAATATAATAAAGTGTACCATTTCTTCCCTCTCCTGCTACCTTTTTGTGCTAGAAGAGAGAAGCAAAGAAGCAAGTTCTCTTCTGTAATCTTCTACAGAAGTTAGCATTCACTCCCCTTCCGAACCCTGTACTTCATTACCAGCACTTGTTGCAAATGGCTCAGAGCAGTGACTCTTTTCTTTTCCTTCTTGTCTGTTGGAGTTGGATCAGATTGATCAATAATTGATTCTGTATCAGAATCAAATCAGATTCTCCTTCTTATTTGAATACGAGAACCTGTTACTACAAGTCTGTGCAAAGATATGGGGCTATGTACCTCTACTCTGTTGTGTTCCTCTATAAGAAGAATTACGAATTTTAGTTTCTTATTGCTTATATTTATTTCATGGTGAAAAGCAGTTTGAGTATTTGTGGCATTATCATGGGGACAAGACAAAAGATTATTTTGCAAGTCTTCAGTAGTTTTTGCAAGCCTAATCCACATAACTGTTCCTGTTGTAGGCCTAGCTCCAGCAAAAAAATGCTCACACATGTGCTTAACTGCAAACCACTGCAGTGATACTGCAGATTTGAAGCCTTTTCAGGAAGACGACCCATTTCTGTTGAAGTGATTTACTGTTGGCAGGACCAAGGCCACAACTTTCACGTGTATTCGTTTCCAGAATGTCTTTTGCTGATCGTATCTGAGTTGATTTAACCTCTTCAACAAATTACAGCACGACAATATCTTGCAGTTTCCTTATTACTATGTGAACTGTTTATCCTGTCACAGAGAAGAAAAGGGTGCTTTAAAAGCTTTAATCAGTCACATATCTCTAAAAGTCTTTGTCTTTTGTGTGGATTTCTAAGGACATTTTGTTCGGTGCATATATCATTCCTTCTGTCACTTAAGAACTGCATTTTGTACTGAGACGTGTTTTGTTACTCTGAACTTCCATTTGAGGAATTTGCATTTCCTTAAGTACCGATAAGAGGAACCATTAGCAGTATGTACTTGAACAGCATTTTGTGGAGTAAAGTTGGTTGAGATTTTGGGTGTTTGCATATGCCAAGAGCTTGATTAATAGAAATAAAGAATAACAGCTCACCTTCTGGAAATACAATGGAAAAATGTTAACTATTTGCAAACCACTGGGTGAACTTGTATGCTAAATCTGAATCAGCTGAAAGGTCTAAAAACAGATGGGAACCATGGCATAGTCTTGTAGTGTAGCTTCTGTAGAGCTTAACATTTGACTAAGATAAACCCTAGCAGCCCTGCTTTACTCTGTATGTGTTCTGGTGATTTAGGACCTCCTCAGACCAGCAGTGGAAATGAGCAGCACTCCTCAGCCTCTATCTTTGAACATGTGGATAGGATGTCGCGTTCCTCAGACGCCAGCAGACGAGTCCCAAGCAAGATCCAGCTGATTGCTATGCAACCAATGGCAGCACCTCCAGTTCAGAACTCGGTGCTTTCTGATCGAGTAGCAGAGACCAACAAAATTAATAAAGAGGTATTTTTGAAGTTATTGGAATGTTTGATTTTAACCATATGGCCAGCCAAGAGGGAAGTGAAATGTATCCAGTTTCTTGTTGTAAGGAGTTCCTTGTTAGTTCCTGAGAAGTTGAATTTTGACAAGTTACAGAAATAATCCTGTTACTGTCCAGAGAGATAATCTGGCCTGTTTTTAAGAGATACCTAAACCAAAACACTGAGAAAGAAGCAAATTTGATGGTCAGGATACCTTGCGTTACCATCCTCTTGCTAATCAGCAAGATGTGACTTAGAGTTGTGTTAATTAATGTTTGAGAATTGGAATGTCTGGCCCACCTTGTTTTTCATTCTACACCATTCATTTGACTTTTCTGCAACTCAGGGTGTAGGTTATATAAACAGGTTATCTCAAGATATTCTGGGGTGTGAATTTGCAGCACATTCATCGCTTCAAACTTCTGATGTGTTTATCTGACAAGTAAACATACAGAAACTTCCTGCTTTCTCTGAGACTCAGGTTACTCTAAGCAGAATATGATCATGCCTGGAGCATTAGGAGAGAAGGTAATGCTCTGTAAAACCACGTCATACACTGCCTGAGTACCATGTACCTACATCCTGGTTTTATACTGTGCGTAAGATGGCATTCACATGTAGTTTAGTGGAAGATTACTGAAACCTTTAACTTACCTTACCGAAGAGAGGTAGATGCGTATATCTAGTATACGTAGGCACGAGGGGCCACAAAACGGAAGTCTGATTATATGGGCAGAAGACACATAATTCTGACTGTAAATGTAAAGGGTAAGTCTGGCTTGTGTCCCTTTTCTACTTTTGGGGAATTTTCATGAGGGAATATATAAAAATCAATTTTTATTTGGTGTTAATTTGCTGCTGCAGATGTGTTCCAGGACTAGTCCAGCACAGGCAGAGCAGTTGTTACTACCTGGTCTGATGCCAATCAATAAGAATGATCTCAGTAAGGGTCGGACCAGTACTTGAATGTGTGGTGTTAGGATAGCTTTTCCCAGATGATGAGGTGTGCTCCTGGGAATTTAAAAGAAGAGTGACAGGCAGGCATGGACACTCAGCCTGCAAGAAGACAGAGAGCTGCTAGTGCCATGTCCATCTAGGGCCCTGGGCCCTTGTGTTGCTGCTAGGGTTCGGTGTAGCTTGTGGCGGCCTCTTGTACTTAGCAGAGACGCTGAGTTACAAGCTCTGTAGGTTCTTGCTTCTTACGTGATGAAGGTCATTAAACGGAATGGGTGACAGACTTCAGTGCTATTGATCAAATGTAGCTCTGTATGTTAAGCAAAGGTAGATGTAGCCTGTACTGACTGTTCTTACTTTTCAGAGAAGTGTCCTTTCTAGAAGACAGCAGGAGGTTTTTTGTGTTTGGCCTGCCTTTTGTTAACAAACTGCCACCTCTAATTGCACCTGCTGGGCTGGCAATTGTATTGTGTGTAATAGTACATCTACCTAGGGAATCAATGGGGATACTGCAAAATATCCAAGAAAGAAAGTGTGTTTAAAATTGTGTGATTTATTTTAGTCCTTCGGAGATTTGAGGGAGGGAGGGGGAGGAGGAAGGAAGGGAAGAGGAGGAGAGGTTTATGAAAAAGCAACAAAACGTTCTGTTTGCAAAAATTACAAATGAAAAAATGCAGTTGATTTTTTTTTTTCCTCCTTCTTCAAGATACAGACAGCTCTGAGGCATAAATCTGAGATTGAGCATCACCGCAATAAGATTCGTCTTCGTGCCAAGCGCAAAGGACACTATGAATTTCCAGTGGTGGATGATGTGGTTGTGGTTGACTCCAAAGAACAGCACAGAATATATCGTAAGGCACAGATGCAAATTGACAAGATCTTGGACCCTGGAGGCAGTGTGCCTACTGTTTTCATAGAGCCCAGAAAGAGGTAGGAATTTCAAATATGGAAAAGACAAATTTTCTTTGAGTCAGTGTCCAAAGTACATCAAACCTGTACTTTGAAACTTCCAGAGCTTAGAATAATTTTTATCACTAATCAAATATGAGTTCCTAGGTGAAAAGGTTTGGATTGTTTCAAACACTTTGTTTATTTCAATATATGCCAGTATGTTTTGTTTTCAAATTACCCTCAGTAGTGAATTCTCAATAACTAAATCCAAATGTATGAAAACTGTCTAAAACAATTTGGTATTTCCTTGCATTTGTTGAATAGTTCTTGTTTGGTGTAAAGGGATCAAAATTGCAGTATAAGCACTAAAGAAGGATATACAGAAAATATGAACTGCAAGAAATAATATTTTTATAAAGGAGGGAAAAGATGCAAGATAAGGAAACCTTTGAAAGACTTAAAAAGCATGAAGGCTGAATTTTAAAGGCAAATTCACAAATCAATGAGATTTTGTCTGTTCCCGCTGGGTCGTAAGTTACATTTGTCAGCCTCACGGATCTGCCTTCTGGCCTTGTATTTCCAGAGAAAGTGTTCCCTGGGCTCTGTTTAGGGCTTATGAATACTGGCACTTTGTTCCCGGAGCACTGGTATCCTATGACTGCTTCTGCACTGGTAGAAAGTAGCTTTTCTCCATCTACATGTGTTCGCAGCTGGTTTGCCTGGTAGGGTTAAACACAGCATGCCAAGCACAAAGCCTTGTTGGCACTGTGGTCTGTTCCACTATTGCAAATGTGTCAGACGTTGGTCTGGGAGGTCTGGAGAGGCACTGGCGGCTGGGCTAGAGCATGGACAGCTTTGAAAGATGAATGTAGAAGGGAGATGACACTTGAGAGAGTTTGAGGGAATGGGACTGTTTGAAATGCTGCCAACAAGAGTGTTATTAGGGGAAGCCTGAGAGGAGAGATTTGAGGCTAAATGAAGGACTGGCATGAAAACCTGGGAAAGGGAAGAAAAAGAGGGCTGAGGCAAGGATGTCTTGGAAGAAATGGGCATAGGAGTTCAACCTGGAATGGGATGAGAAGTAAAATTGCAAAAAGAAGTGTGATTACCTTTGTCTTGTTTGTTTTTTCTCTCTCTTCTATTTGTTTTCTTCTTGTGAAGTTCTCGTGCAAAACGTTCTCCCAAGCAGCGCCGGCGACATCAGATAAATGGTAGTCCGATTGATGCAGAAAAGGACAGGTTAATCACAACTGACAGTGATGGGACATACAAAAGACCTCCAGGAGTCAATAATTCTGCATATATTGTATGTATGTCTCTTGAATGACAGGAGTGTTCTGATAATTGTAATGACAGTTGTGACGTCAGGAGGTTTTTGGTTTTCTGACTATGGTCTACATGGCTGGTTTGTCACATGTAGTTAGCATGTAAACCAAAGAGAAACAAGGATTTCATTGGCAGTGTGACAGTATTCAGCAGTAAAATTCTGCCAAGTATCCCTTGATATTAAAGAGGCCGAGAACCAAAACCTTGTATTCATTAATGCCACCGTATTACGCATGTGAAAGTATGCTTGGCATGTTCCACAATGTCTTGAACATAGTTTCACTCTAGTCCGGTTTGTTGGATATTATGTACTCATGTTACAGATGTTTTCATACTTTGCTCTCACAGAGTGGAAGACTCAGTTCCTCCTATGAGAAATGTTCTCATCTTTAAAATGTGGGAAGAATTAATGAAAGAGAAACATGTCTTGTACTATAGTAACTTGAAACAATTCTAGTACAAGTCTTGAAAATTAATTTTGTTTCCTGTCTAAAAAAGGCGATCATCTGTTCAATCATATTCTTGTCACAAACTGTATTTAGGCATCTTTAACCACTTCTTGGAGAGTTTACTAAGCCTAATGCTAATATTGGAAGCCCCTGGACAGTTTTCATCTTGCAAGATGATTTAATAAATTTTAGAATTTCACCATTAGCTGCATATGCAATCAGGTGACTACAATGTCAGTTTCTGCAGTCTCCCTCTGCCTTCAAACAAAAGTGTGATGATTTTAATGTCATGCTGCAGCAGAATGAATTTTCATCTGAAGCTGTTTAATTAAGACGTGTCACAGCCCTTTTGGCGTCTGTAGTGAGACAGTACTCAGAATGCTAAATTCCTGATGAAGTAGAGGCTTTTTCATCTTGACGACTGATTTTGCAGTCTGCATGCAGTGGTAAGAATGAGCTTTGGTGATAAGTCTGCTGCTGCAAAAGTCGTTTCGTTTCCTGTTACTGATGAACAATAAGCCCACGTGGAAAGATCCCAGGTAGTAATTGTGATGCATGCCTCAGGTATTGCTGCTATGAAGCATTTATATGAATCCCATTCAGGTGATGCACCCAAGTTCAAGTCCCATTGAGGTAACCACTTAGTTACTTAACAGCATCCTGTGTGTGATTTTCTAGGAGGTAATAGTTGCTTAATATTACTACTGCTGTGGTCAGTTGTAAGCTAAAGACTGTATTAATTTCTTGGAACTGCAAAAGCTGCAGAGAAGTCAAAGATGTAGGTGGAGCTGATTGGCTTTTTCTGGGTGGAGCAAACGCTCTCTGCGTGACTTTGTTATGTGCTTGCAAACCACAAGATTTCTGTTATAGCTGAGTAACTCCCACTGCCTGGGATCCAACTCCAGTTGTCTGAGATCAGAGTCTTTTGAGATCACACTGCATAAAGTGTATTGAACAGCTGGTGTTATATATGTGCATGCAGAAGGGGGGAGGGTAAGGGACAGATTTTTGCCCCGCACCAGCATTTGTACCATTTATCTCACTGTGGTTCTGATGAAGAAAATACTGCTCAGACTGAAGGCCCACAGGGGCTTGGAAGCTGACTGGTTAGATCTTCTTTGTGGCTGACCTTCACCTTCTTTCTGTTTTCATCCAGTCTGATCCAGACTTGCCTCCTGAACCTCAGACATCATCTTCAGCTGATATGGGAAAGTTCCCCAGCTTGCCTTCCCACCCAGTCTCCCAGTACATCCCTCCACAGCCATCCATTGAAGAGGCTCGGCAAACCATGCACTCGCTACTTGATGATGCTTTTGCACTGGTGGCTCCCAGCAGCCAAGCAGCCAATTCCACATCCGTCACACCACCTGGAGTTTCTGCAGGACAGCCGGTAAACAACACTCCTGCTCTAGTAGGGAGGGGAATCACATGCAGCCAGTGGGGATCACCTCATGGTCCCTCTCAGGCAGTAAACAAACCATTTAATGTGAGTGATGCGATTTAAAAGGCCTTTTTGGACAGGTAGTTAGCACCAGTTGAGCCATGGTCATGGTTATTGTGCCCTTGCTATCAGGACTTAACACAAGTGTAGAACAGCTTCTTGAACTGGAATAACCCTGTCTAATGACTGTCACAAGATAGTGAACTTGCTTTTTAAGCTCTATGGATTCTTTTCCCTTTTCCTGTCCCAACCATGAGAGAAGACAGGAGTTCTTCTCCTTTAGGATAACTTCTCTGTTCTTCTCAGTTATGATCTTTCACAGATCAGTCTTGTTAGGTCCAAGAGTAAAACTTTATATTCTTTAATATGTAATATATGCTAGTTTGTGTTTTGACAAATGAAAAAAGAATGTATTTGGCTTAGCTTGTATTTTTCAACAGGATATCCAAATGCTTTTGGGAAGTGTGGGATAGGGAAGCATTATTTCTGTGTCTGATTTTTTGCATTTTATGGAGCACTGAGACACATGGATAATCTTTCAGGTTATCTTGAGTTCCACAACAATTCAGTGCACGTGTCATAATGCCATTGGACTGTTGAGTCTGAGCCACATGATCTCTCTGCTGCAGTCTGATGCTGGTTGAGGTATAAAGAGATTTCCAAATGCAAAGCTTGATTTGCTGGAAGTTTTAAGCTCAGTAGACCAATAGAACAGCTGCTGATCTTCTGCAAGTGAGAGAAACTATTTCAGGAAGGTTTTTGAGTTAATACCCTGATCAGACAGAAGTGACTGCTGGCCCGCTGTAGTATTGATTCCCAGATCTTTTTGTGCTTCTGGGTTTGTTTACTGCTGCAATCAAGTCACACATACTGTCCTGATCTCTGCCATTCATCACTTAAAAGGCTGACAGTGGACTTCCCAGGGTATGCATTTTGATTTTAAATTGTATTTTTTCATTCTTCTGACAGAGATATGTGGAATTTGGAATGGCTCCACCAACAACACCAGGTCTCCTACCAAGGTAGCTTTTCACTGATGGTATTATTATTTTCCTTGCAATTCCTCCAGAGTTCTTACTGGCACTGGTATATTATTATACAAAGTACTGTATAAATGAGAAATAACAGGAGTCCAGATCCATCCTGTGTAATTTATTTATGTAGCATGAATGACATATGCATGCTGTATGGAATCCAAGCCTCCATTTAAAAGAAATGTGTTTCTAGCCCCTTGGCTAAAGAGATATACTTCCAAATATTGAGTAAACCGCTTGAGTTTCAGCTTTTAGAGAGCCTGAAGCAGTTACTCAGATGCATGTAATTTTCCCAATACTCTGCTTTCATGTTGTTTCTGTAGCCTAAGGGCAACACTCACTCGCAAAAGCTTTCAGATGACTATCAGATTCATTCTATTTTTAACCAAGTTGAGAACAAACTGCAGAGCGTGGTGACCCTCACAGAGAAAGCCTGCTTTGCAGGCCTGTTAATATAAAATCAGGAAGGAAGAATAAATTTTCCATCTTCTCCTGGCCTTGCTGTTGGAGAATCATGTAGAGAAGAAAACAGTTGTCCAGGTGATCGTTAATTCCATGTTTCGTATCTGTGTTTTAACTGTGTGTGAGGCTGGATTCTCGAGTCGTTACCCACTGTGATCAAACTTGTCTCACCCTCTCCAAGCTTCTGTAGCCAAGGTAGTAAAAAGGTGGCCTCGTGCTGCTCTCTCATTACCTTCTTACAGCTGACTGTGTGAGGCAAAATCTCACTGGTATCCACGTCATTCATTAGATTTCACCTAAAGTCTTCACTGCCTTGGAAACTTGATGGTAAAATGGATATGAAGAAATTTGCTTTATCCATTGTTCTGCAACCTGGTTTAGAAAGGACCAACTAGAAAAGGAGGAGCCTTTAAGCACGTTTTCTTACTTAGGTCTTGGCTGAAGTTTCAGTGTGAGAGGAGCATATGGGAAATGACGCAGTATGACATGCAGTGGTTTTCTTTGTAATTTAGGTTACCTTGAAAATTATGAACTTTGAGACTGCCCGCAGAAAGCATAACCTAGTCATTTGTTACTGAGGATTTTCTCTTTGGCCTGCAACACATTCAGGGGAAAGGTGATAAATTGATCATGCCAAGTGCTGTAACCCATGTTAATACAGCCGAGCAAGATAGTGTCTTTGCAATGTGTATTTTTGTTCAAACGTTTATCAATCTTTTGCATAGGCATTCTGGAATGGTAGCATTATTAATAGTTCAGATGCTGGCTCTGCCAGTGCCAGCATACTAAGTTAACAATCTGCAAGGTCGTTGACCTTAACAGGAAGAAATGCTTTAAATGTTCCTTAAAATAGAAGGTTTCCTAAACCTCGGTCAATAGAAAACAAGGAGAGAGTTGTCATGGTTGTGAAGTGGGCATTATACTCAAATTCAGAAGATAATGCTAAATAAGTTGATAGAAACAGTGCACCAATTAGAGGAAGGAAAAATGACCTGAGGTCGGTATGATTAGGTGGCATATATCAATGTCATGGTCCATCGGCTTAACTACCCAGTGTATGGAATAATAGTTGGGTGACCGTACTGTTCCCTTCTCTGTACAAATGCAGTCAGCATCTTTAATGGAGTAGAACCAACCTGGGTAAACAAAATTAAATGTAAAAGACCTAGGTCATATAATAGCTACGCAAACATAGTCACAATGAACAGCTTTTACCAGAAAATTAATATTGCATCATGCAGCAGAGATAGAGACAGTTAGCCATGGTGGATTAATGATGTAAAATTGATTTGGGGGGCAATATCTTTGCACTTAATTAAATAAATGGAGATTGATTTTTTTGAATGTGCAAAGGTAAATTGAAGGATGGGTCTCAGTCTAGAAATAAGAAGGAGCACTAGAAAGCCTGTATGATATAGATTCAGAGCTGTAACCCATTTTCTGCACTCTTCTGTTGATCTCTGTCTTTAAGAGTAGCTATATCTATTACAAAGATGATTGAGGAGAGAGGGTAATGGGTTATTAAATATGCACTTGTCAAGTACAAATTCATCAGCAAATGTCCCGGTTTGAGCTTAACAGCAATAAATTATATACTTCCTGTCCTCTGAAAAATTGGCACAAAAATAACACATTTACGTAAGTGTTGAGAAAATATTTTCTTTAGATGACGTAAAAAAATCGATTTATCATCTACGAGATCCCAGCTCAACACGGCAGGTATAAACGGCCAGATGATCACATCCTTTACTGGTTACAGTGATTAACATAACAGAAGTGATATTGTTAAACATTACCTAGCCATTCAAGCAGTTATTTTAACTAGCTTGGAAATCTGGTTGGAAATGATTCCCTCTGGATCTGCTGAGTGGACAGGTGGGATTGTATGCAAGGGAGCTGGGAAAATTCTGGCACTTTCACAGTGGGATTGTTGCAGCTTGAACTCCTTATACCTCCTTCATTTATTGCTGTATGCCAAGTAGCTAGTACTTTAATTTACAATTACTTTTTTGTGCTTTAGGCTCCTGTTTGGCTTTATTAGTCTATTCATTATTATGTCAACTTTTTTTGCTATCTGGCCATCATACAACGGTGGTTAGTTTCGCAAATAAAGCACAAATCAAGATTAATTTGAATTAGATGCAGTCATGAGATATTCCTATAAAACAAAAGGGTGTAAAACCAAAGTCTTGAGGAATGGAATAGGTTGCAGTCTGTAGCCTAGAAGGGCTTAGATACTGTTGTGGTAAAAAGCATATAAAACTCATCCCTAATTCTCACTTTGTGTAATTTCACGTGCCTGACTTAGAATGTTTGTCTCGCTTTGCTTGCTTTATACTTCACCAGTGAGAGGCTTCTGCAGAAAATGGTTTAGTGAATCTAAACTTTGGCACTGAATGCCTCTTGAGGGGCATGTTGTCTCTTCTTTGATCGTACCTGGAGTCTGAGAGGCTAGCCTAGTAATCTAAGCACCTGAAGTTTGGCCTTCCATGCCTCCATCATATTGATAGGAATTAATAATCCTTGAAAACTCAGCTGCCATCAGTCTTAAAATATAATCTCTCCATGATAGGGTTAAGACTGGTTAATAGGAAGCATAGGAAAAGCAACATTTGCATCTCCTTCTCTACTCCTGTTCTGTGAGTGAATTATAGTTTCTAAGTCCCACTACCTTGGCACAATTAATTAAGTTAGACTGGTAACAGTTTCTGTTGTTAACTCTTTTCAGTAAATATATAACAACAATGACTACCAGTGTCAGCCTGAATTATAGGAAACATTAATTGTAGTATACACTGCATCCATTCATACGTGCTAGTGACAGCTCTGAGTGGTCTGATGAATCTTAAAGAGCAAGGTTTTGAAAATGTATTGGAAAATTATCAGAGTGCTTAATGAAATAGTAATTGTTCATGAAATACACATGTAATGCAGTTTGTATGGTTTGATTTAGACCAAAAATGTGTGCTGAGAAACTTTGATTAAGAATCAGTTTTGTTGCTGAGGTGAGCAGCTACATCACTACTGAAGTCTTATTTTTCTGTTTTTTTTTTTTTTTTAATTGAAGATGCTTTTTTCTTCCAAGGGGAAAACAAGATCTGTGGACTTCTTTCTCTGCATTGAGGAAACTGCGACATGTGAAAAACACTTGTGTGTAAATTTTGTTAGAGTTTCTAAGTCCTATTCCCATGCAGGTCATGAAGGAGAAATATATTCCTCAGATGTAATTATTTTCATAAACATTTAAGATTAAAATATATATTAAAAGGCATCATAATGAACTGTTGTATGAGGTACATTTGCATTCTTGTTTCTAGTTAGGCAATTCATTTATTGTAATCTTCAGTCCTTACTTTTCCACAGGCAGAACTTTGGGCCAAGTTTTCTTCAACCTGCAGAGTTAATGCACCCAGACCAGCAGCTACCTGAGGTTCAATATTCCTCCAGAGGGATATATTCAGAGGAAATGCCATCAGTGGCACGGCCACGACCAGTTGGAAGCACCGCAGGTACACTTCACTTAAGTTGAATATACACTAAAATAACTGATCCTTTTCCTTATCTGCTCTTACACTGAGGTCACCATTAAGACATCATTCTTCAGCTATTACACTTGAGCCATGGTCCTTGTCTTCACTGCCAAAACAGTGATCACAGCATAAAGTCAACTTTACATTCCTGGGACCTTACAGAAAAAGGCAATGCTTTGTCACCTTTTTAGTGTCTTACAAGCACTGGTTTTCATACAACATGTTTAAGGAAAAAAACCCAACATGCTCAAAGAATGGAAGACTATGTAATTGTTTTAGGATGTACAGCATATATGCTAATTTTCCACTGCCAACTACTTCTTTTGTGCTAAATGAGCTAACTGATACATTCCAAATCAGCCTTGCGAAACAGCAAATTTTTTAAATACTTTTCTGCATCTTTATTTCGCATTTCTATTCCTAGAAATGTATGCATAAAAGCAAGATCTTTTAGCTTCTGATGATATTATCTATTGCTGCTGTCCCGTTTGAAATCACCTTCCTTGATTTGGTTGAGATAATTTCCATAGCACTCATCAATGCTATCATGAATAGGATTCTTAGATCCCATGGCAAGTAAGCAGCAAACGCTTATTCTAAGAATAAAAGATTATATTCTTATCCAAATGCCACAGCTGATTTTTCTCTCAGAGAAATGTTTTCTTCCTGAGTAGTTGAAAAAGACTGAACATATGATCATATACTCATGTCAGAGTCCTAGGTTTGATAGCTGCTATCCTCCCCCTGTAAATTTTAAATGAAAAAGAATGACAGGGATGTAGTGACTATTACGGTTTAATGATGTTTATTTTATTGTCTCATTTACACTATTCTCTAAATGTTCACGTATATTTTGCTATAAAGTTTGGACGCAATTCAGATGATTACTTCCTGTGTTTCAGCATAATTACGTGCAAATAACAAACTTCTCAAATACTGGGTTTTCTTGAGAGGAAAATATGAAAGTGATCTAGCTGTCTGTCATGTAAATCACACTTGTTTTTGTCTATTCCTCCCTTTTTGTACATACGCACACAAAGTTTTCTCTCGTGTATTTGTGAGTTTATTAAATGTGTTTCATTTCTAATGAATAATAAAATATAATAATAAAATAAATTGTGTTTCCCTGAGGGAGGAAATTTAAGAGAAACATGTTGTTACATGTCTCTTGCAATTAATGGTGGTGACCATCCTTGCATGTGTTTGAACGCAGCGGGAGGGGAGGGAAGGAAAAGGAGAAAGGAGGAGGTTAGTTATCAGGCTTCAGGGAGACAGAGTGTGTTCTGACCTTCTCCTTAGTCAATGGCAGCATCGTTTAATATTTAACCACAAAGCAAAGCTGAAAGAACGATACTCTTATATAGGCATGTATTTAATTCTTCTGCGAGATGGAATAGAAAGCAGTCTGGAGAGTTAGGGTTTTGCCAGTGTGATGCAAATAATGTGTACCACAGGAACAAATATCTTCTCTCTTCTGCTAAGTAATTTACATGAAAGCATTGCCAGGGCTTTCATTAAATGCTGTTTGGAACGGGCTGGCATATTATTGGAATGAAGTGTATTTCATGTCTGAGATGCATGTTATCTCAGCCTCTTCTTTCAATGCAGCGACAATGAAAACCATCACACTCAAATGAACTGCACAAAATGCACGTAACTTTTCCTTCTTTATTCTACACTGACAACCTTCTTTCTGCTGATTTTTATTAATTGCACAGAAACAGAGCTCCGCTTTTCTTCTTGTCTCCTGCTTCCAACAAAGTTTTATGTTGTCGTTTGTCTGCCCTACAAACCTGACTGTGTATAAAGATGAAAAAACAATATTTGCTTTTAAGGTTCTCAGATACAGCACCTCACTCAGGTGGGAATTGCTAGCAGGATCGGAGCTCAACAAGTGGAGATCCCCTCAGGCAGAGCAGGGCATGGCCAGCCGGGGGGGCCAGGGTGGCCCCAGTACCGTGGAGAGGATGAATATGCTAGGCGAGATGCAGTGAGTACTGTGTTACACATTTGCATAGTTTCTGAAGTAGTGATATGTTCGGATATTTTTTTTTCCCTGCATTACTGTCTGGAACTTTTTTCCCCTGGAATACTTTCAGTTGCTTCTCTGACATTCTTTGCTTTGCTCTTCAAACCCTTGTTAGCTCTTCTAACTTCTGCTTGCTGTTCTTTCACCTTCGCTTCTCTTTAACTGCTTTCTCTCACCTTACCCTAACTTTTTTTTCCTCACGTGAGGCCTTCACCCATTAATTGCAGTTCACCCAGTTCTGCTTCTGAGCTCCGGCAGAGGTGGATACTGCTCTCCATTTTCTTCTTTGAAGTATGCCTCTGTATTTTGAGATCATTGTAAGTAGAAAACATTGAATTAAATTGTTCCAGACTACCGTTCTACTTTGTATTGGTGTAGTTCTTTTGTCTTCTGTATCAGTGCGCAACAGCAGGAGTCAAGGCAATGGAATAAGATACACACTTGCACATAACAGTAGAGGTGTTTCCAAACAAGTTAATTTCCTAGCCTCCGTCAGCAGGATGTGGTAAATTAATGTGTATTTGTTTACCAGCATTGCCTAGGCAGCCATCATGGCTTCATGTTCTTGGCACTGGTGTTTCTAGAGGTTGACGTTTCTGATTCAGTCAGATGTGTGAGGTTGAAGATAGCGTATGGCCTTTTCTAGGAAAGTTTGTTGCCTGCTACCAGTCCGCCTTTGATGTACTTGCATTCTGAAGCAGACTGACCTGTGACAGCTTTATTGTAGTACTCTTGAAAGCAACAACTTTATGCTCCTTCTTTTGCTGCTTTGCTTAAACTGGTTTCTTCCTTGATGGAGAAAGGAAGGATCTCCTTTTCCATATTTAGGGCAGTGCATGTTCATACTTCTTGAAGTTGTTTTGAAGTATTGTGTGATGTCAAAGTGGATTTTCTGAAAGGAAATGCAACAGATTGGGCCTTATCTTCAGATTTTGGTGAAACTGAGCTGCCACCTCCAAATGATCTTGAGAGGAGGAGCATAAAGCTTGAGAACTGGGCACACTAGAGTCAAGCTCTACTCATACTAATCAAAAACTTTAATTGTCAAAGCAGAAGGATGTATTTACCTAATTTAATTTACTATATGTGCTTGGAACTGTGGTATTTGAATGCAAGAACATCCAATTACATCTAGAAGAGCGCTTGCATGAGAGATCTTAGTGTCTCTCCTGTTCCATTTTCAGAGGCATCTCTAGGTTACCATTCATTGCCCCTTATCATTTGTCTTTCTTTTCTTAAAATGACTTTTCTAGATCTGTGGGCCTCTCTTCTCTGTCCCCTAAGTGCATGTTCAGCCATTACTATCTTAATATTTATTATTTAAATTGCTAAGATATTATTGAAAATTCAGTTCTAGATTCATTATCTGACATGTTATGGAAACAGTTGCTTTTGACATCAGTTACATGCACAACTTTCAAAGATTCATGTCCTAATACAATATGATTTGGTGCAGTTTGCACCTTCAGTCACCATTTCAGGTGGGTACATGTCACTTCAATCCAAGCTGACTTTCTTTTAATTAATCATAGTTTAAACACTTTCTTGGCTTTGGCAGAACTTTTTACTCACTGGCTGCTGCAGTTCATATGTCACTGCAATGTGATTTTTTTCATTTGGGGTTTGTTTGGGTTTTTTTTTTTGTTGGTTTTGTTTGTTTTTCTTACAAGCAAAAGGAGGTGATCATGAACTAAAACCACCTGAGTACTGGTGTAATTTAGCTGAAGGGTGCACCTAGTGCCTGCAATTTCCTTTTCCTGTGAGGAAGTCTTTTTTTGCAAAAGATTATTACCATTTTAAAAAACATTATTAGATGAGTCCCCTAGCCTTGTAGTTTTCTATAGTTAAATAATTACCTTCAGAGTTTGGATTCCTTCACTAGGACAGAGCTCTAAATATGTCTTTCCTCTTTTTGAAAAGGACATTTTTCTTAATGACAGTCGTGTTCCTTATGGTGCAGTGTTCAACTGATCCTTTGCAAACAGTCTTACTGTTCTCTCATTCTGAGGAAGGTTCTAAAATTAATCTCTGCATTTAGGAAGATTAGATCTAGAGTGTTCTTTTCACCCACAAACTGTAGAGGGATCTGCATTTGTGTTCCTGCAATGGCCCATTTCTGCACAGTATCCTCGACTGTTATTCCTGCAGTCAACACCTGATTTTCTGCTGGAATATGACCTCTCACTTGTATCTCCTGACCCAAAGCCAATGTGCAGGTTACCATTGATTCACCTTAATTCTCCATCTAGAAGGCCTAGGCAATCAGGATAATTACAGCACTTCCTTAGCTGACACAAAATGAGCAAGTGGTCATTTGAGCAGCAGAACAAATGAAGCCTCATTTCTTACAGATGTCTAGGGTGTCTTGTGTATCTCTACCTCCCTGCCACCACCTGGCATCATGTCCTGTCTGACTACAATTCCCTGTAGCTCTCCACTGTTCTCCCACGTCTGCTCCAGGTTTCCAATGTTTCCCCCATGCCATTCTTATCCTTTCACTCTATTTTTATTCTCCAGTTGCCCACTGTAGTGTCTCTAAGCCATCTCACCATACGTCAAGTTGTTTCTCATGTCTCCTAGCTATCCCTTATGAGGTACATGCTGGTTGACAGGTCCAGCTGAGCACAGTCTAACTTGGCCTGTCTGCCACTCAGAAGTAGAATCAATGATAGCACAGATCAGGTGATGTCTAATTAGCTGCCTATTTCAATTAACTTTATAATATACATCTGTTCATACGTGTTTGTGTATATATATTTGTACATCCAATTCAGCTAAAATTGGCCACAGAGTTTGCCAGTTATTAAATGGAGATTAATGAATTCACAATGTGATCTCACAGATCTTCATTCCTCCAGAAGGAAGATTCAATAAGGATATTTTTGTCAATTACTTTGTACTTCTATTAATTACACAAGTTTCTATAATAAAATATATAACTTCTAGATACTATATCAAACTATTTATTGCTACATGTGTAATATTATGTATCATTGTGTGTTTCTGTGAGTAAAGAAATTTAAAAGTAAAAAAAAAACACAGCAGAAAAAATTCTTCCAGTAGTTTGATATAGCTGAAGTTTCTATACCAGTCTTGTTTTGTAAGTTCTCACACCAGTTTAATTCTGATGTTGTATACGAAATCACAGAAATACACACTTGTTTTTTGAGATATTTAAGAAAACTTTGATAGCCTTAATGTTAAAAAAAAACCAGCCAGTGCAGTCATCAGATATTCTTCCTAACTTCCATTAAGCAACAATTTTTTTGGTGCTGTTTCAGTGCAGTATGAGATAGGAGCTGAACCACATAATGCATTTTAACGTGGAAGTAACCTGAGCATGATTTAGGTTGCTGTCAAGACTCATATGACAAGGAATGTTTGATTTTAATATTTTTTTATGTCACCTCTTTTCTATAAACCCACAGAGTACTTGTTGGGTTTGCTAACTCTAGACTGCAAGTATGAATTAGTTTCAGGTTTCACTGCCAAATTAATAATTCTGAACAATCAAGAGACCCATTCATTCCTTTCTGATACTAAAACCACCTCCCTTTTATAAGAAGTAATACAGGATGTTACTTGAAAAACCTTCTTTTCATTCTTCTATTAAAGTCTCTTTTAATTTAACAGTGTAAATAATAAGTCCTGTGCATAAGCTGTGTAAGAGAGTCAGAATCTATTATTAGTTTCTACCTTAATCAAAATGGCTTAGAGTTTAGTCATTTATATCATGAGAAATGTTAAGGAATACACCCTCTTGCATTTTTGTGTTCCCTGCAGACAGCTGCCACAGTCACTCCAAGGTCTCCCTTATCCTTCCCAGGCTCTGCTTTGTAATCCCTTCGTTCTCCTCTGCCTCACCCCCAAATCCTCTTCTAGCTGACCTTGCTGCCCTTTCTTCCCTCATCAGATTGCTCTCTCTGCTACTGCTTAAGGCTTATCCACAGAGAAAGTTGGTGCTCACTAAACTGTGGTAGCTGTGATCTGAACTTCCTGCAGCCAGCTGCTCCTCATCCCCACCACAGACCCTTTGAAAGGGGATTAAGTTTGCTTTCCCAATTGTGCATTCAGCAGGGTTTGTTCAAGTCCTTTGTGTCCAGTGTTTTCTTCTGGCTTTTATCAGCCTTCAGCAATATGAGGCAAGAGGAAATGCTTGCGTTAGGGATGTCAGCTGAAGTATAGATTTTCAAAATGTACCTCGTTTGTGTCTGTTGTAGGAGGCAGTGCAGTTGCCTAATGAACTGTAAATTCATGCTTTGTTTTAGTGTAAGCAGATTTTTTTTTTCCAGATAAACAAGCCTGTGAACTCAGGCCTCTGTTTTGTTTGAAAATCTATGTTACTGAACAAATGCAGAATTAACCCCTTTCTACCCACAAACAATGATTATCCCTGAACGAGGGTAGTGTTTCTCAGATATGTAAAACAGCTGTTGAATATAGAAAAATCTTATCTTTTTTATTTGAATAATTTTCTCCTGCTGGTTCTTCTGTTGACCGTGTTTTCCTGGGCACTGGTCAGTCACAGGGTCCTCACAAGCATACATTCTGAACAGGCAGCGAGGCAGAGAAGGGGAAGGTGAAAGTAATAGTATCTCTATTTATAAAATAGTGCGGAGAAATGACAGCTGGGAAGAGAGTGGTTTGCCTGTTGTCTTTTAGGAAGTTGGTGGAAGAGCAAGGAAAGAGAAGCCAATTCTGTTGACTTCCAGTTCTGGGGTTTTTTTTTCTCCTCACCTGCTTCCTCTTCAGTTTCTAAACATACCAGAGATTAGAAAGGGGATCAGACTTTTTAATGGATGCTTAAAGAGATTTTGAAAATCCCTGAACTTGAGGCAGTCCATCAATTTTGTGCACACTTGTTTATGCTTCATAAGAGGAGTCACTCATTCATACAACAGAAGAACAGTGGCAGCAGATAGAAGCATCTCCATCTGCTTTCCCTCTGTTCTTTGCCTTTTTGCTTTCTTTTCTTTTCTGGGGTTATTGTGTTTGTTCAAAAAGTACAATAATGCTTTCTACCTTTTTTCAGACGCATATGCATGGACACCAAGAATATTCCTCCTCACCAGTATTCCAGATGCAGAGGACTTCAGCCAGGCAGCCTTCGGCGCCCCCTGCTCAGCTTCCACACAACAGCCTACAGGGCCAGGGCCTTTGCTACACCACCAGTTCCACTGAGGACCTCCAGCCAGGTCACTCTTCAGCCTCTCTTATCAAAGCAATTAGAGAAGAACTTCTACGACTTTCTCAGAAACAGACAACGGTGCAGAACTTCCATAGTTGATTTAGCATTCCCTTGCAAATCTGCCAGGTATCTGCTTCCTATGGAAGCAAAGACTTAGAGGAAATCAGCAATGTTGTTCTCTCAAAAGAGTGAACCTTCACAGCTCTGACAACGCTCTGGAAAAAATGAAAAAGGCAGCCAAATGAGGATAGTAAGGAGAGATGGAGGACAAACGGGGAAAATCATCAGTGTCATCACAAGTAATATTAATTAATCTGATAATATTACGGTGCTCCTCTTCTCTCGCTACCCCTCATTCAGCCTAACAAATAAATAAAACCTTAGGTCAAGAAGTCAATGCTCCAGCAACAACAACAAAAAAACAATCACAGGAACAAACTTCAAGTGTGATAGACTCCTTTTTCTAAGGAAGCAGATGAAGTAATAGAAGGCTTGAATAAACTGAGATGACATTTTGCAAGAGATTGCAAGTATTCTGATCTCTCCAGTGCTTATGGGGAACTGGTTTGTGTTGCTTTTCTGCAAGATTACAAACTGTGTCAGCTCAAGGGTGTTGAAGGCATGACCCCACATAAGAATCGCTTTGTTTGTCAGAAACAGTGGGACTACTTAGAATAAGTCTTTATGAGCTACTTGTAACAATCTGGAACAATAATTGTTATAGCTCTGTGCTTCCAAATGGAGCTACCCTCTGCACTCTTCCTTGTTTTCCTTCTGGTGCTGAAGCTTCAAGTGTTCCTTCATCTTCAATGTTTGCAAAGTGAAACATTGGCCTTGTATAACTAAGAAAATATCTGTAGATTCATTCAGGCTGGAAAAACAAAACAAAGCATCCAAACAGAAAGGGCTTGGCATATATTTTGTTTTAAAATTATTGAAAACTAGGAGAGGAATACTTGGCCACAGTCGAATTTGGGGAAATGTGTATGTATATCTTTAAAAAATAGATTTATATACTACATGCTCTTGCAGGACCAGCGATAAAATATTGCTACTCTGTAGTTTGCTTTGTGGACAGAAACCAATCCAGCCTGACTGGTACAGGGTCACCAGCATTACATTATCAATTGATGTCCTAAATCATTGCTTATGTTTGGATCTGAATAATTTTAGTGGAAGTCAGTGACAGTTTAGAGCATTAACATAGGCTTAGATTTGCAGTTTTGACACAGTTTCTATATACTTGTTTCCACTGTCCCTTTGGACAAAGGGTAAGCATTATACCCATGGTAAGAATGGTACGTGCCATGGAACTGTTTGTTGCTGTTTTTTTCCAGAGTTTTAATTTAATATTAGCTACGAGTTTACTAATATTTGGCCATTGCATAACTGTAGCTGACATAATACACGCGGAAATTTTACTTAAGTCATTATTTGTTGGAGTGCATTTATTTTCAGATCAGACTGAACTAAAGCTAATGAACTGGCACAGAGATAGAGGCTAAGTGTTTGTGAGAAGGCTTGGGAGCCTCACCCTAGGAAAATGAAAAGCTCTTTGATGCTACAGTGTGGGTATTTCAGACACTAACAGATGGTAGTCATAAGAGGTCTAAGGAACAGTACTCCACCAAAGAGATCATAGGGCAGTTAATCAGGGTAAGGCTGCGTTTGCCTCGTTTACTGGGTTAGAAATGGGATTGGTAGGTAATACAGGTGTATGGCACGGTGATCTTTGGCTACCAAATCTGTTCCTGGTTCCAGTGCATGGTTTAATAACTTGTGACAGGACTAACTCAGACTGAAATGAAAACAGGACATCGAAGAACCTTGCATACCTTGTTCGTGAAGTGTGTACATTGCCAAAGTCAAAAGCAGGGAGGGAGTGGCCGCTCTTTGATGTGGAGAAAAAGGTGGTATGTGTCCCCTCTTTATTAGGAAGCTCAGTTGTTTTTCTGTTGGCCCGTGATCATCAAAAGGCTGTATAAAGTTGCTTATTGTAGCAAAGCAGTGTAAATTAATTGCCAGTTCCCTGACCAATATTTAAAGCCCTCATGGGCACTGGTTGATGTTTGAATGGAGTCAGAGCACAGCATGGTTGTGAACAGCAGCACCAACAGGTTATTGTGTTCTGAATTTTTTAAGCTTTTTGTGTGAGAATCACTTTTAGGATAAAAATAAAGAAACATTTATTTTCTGCCACGTTTGTAAACATGAATGTTGTCAACACTTCTGCAAAAGGTTAGGTTTTGCAGAATGAAGAGTGTATCAGGCAATGTTCATTTGTTCTTTTTGACAGTGCTGGAGTGACTGTCCCTAAGTGATCCCATTAAAACCATCTCTTTCATAGCCCACATCCTTTTCCAGCTTAATTCTGCAGTGAGGTCAGAGACCTGTGCTTGTCATATTAACATCTTACTGTGACTTCATTTCAAGAAAATGTGGGCTTCTAGAAAGTAAGTTCATTGTCTGGCTGCTGATTCCAGCTATTTTAAGAAGAAATATGAAAGAAGAGCTTTGAAAGTTAGAGGTACTTAAGCCATTTCTTATTTATTTTTGCTAGTGATGGTGATGCTATTGTGATATTCCATCTTTCTGTGTTTGGAAGAATATCCTTTTTCAGTTCCGAATCTTACAAAGAACATGAGACGTAGGACAAATATGTACTGGTAAATGAAAGAGGCTTTCTGGTGCAAAAATACCTCTTTAAAACCTTGGAAGTTCATGGGGCAAGGACAATAAGGTATAAGAAGTCAGAAAGCTGTGTTTGGAAGTTATGTTCTCAGACTGGCTGGAGACCCAATCCACTGTTCACACCAAATGGAATGGCACAGTCTGTGTCTTTACGTGGTAGGAAAAGTAACGCTTAAGGACCAGTTCCAAGGATGGTCTTAACAAGGGAGACCCACACTTTATTTTCTGCAGCTACAGGAAAAGCTGGGGTTTTCATGTGCTACAAAAGGACTCTGTGGAATGCATGTGCCAAAATGACTGTTTCCACTCGGCAGTTCAGGTGGGAAATATCTGTAACCTTCTGTATCCATTTCATTGAGCTTTTTTGCCAATTTTTTTTATTGCCCTATTAAAAGGGATAAAAGCAAAACAAAACATGTTTTTCTGAAACTTGAAGTATCCTGAATTTAAGTATCTGTTAATGAATCTACCAGTTTCTGAAAACACTGATCAGATGAGAAGTTGATATAGGCACAGAAAGCTGTTACCAACAGTTACATCCATTTCCACGACTAAACCATCTGGTTCATGGAATCCTCAGGCTCTTCTCTTCCTTCACAATTTTCCTTGACATTTGTGTTTATTCTGTGTTTAGTTTGGCGTATAGAAGAACTTGGCAAGATGAGATTTTTAATTTAGCTTGCTTGGTTTGCTTTTCCTTTTCATGGCCAAAATGTTGACCTGTGTCCTGCTTCTTGATTATCTTTGGAGAAATTTTACAGCTATTTTTCACACACTGAATTCAAAAAGCAAGGCACGCTTCAGTACTATAAAATATTCTCTACTGGGATACATGGTCCTGTCAGTGACTGTGGGCATGTGACTCGGGAAAGAACACCTTACTTTTAGAAGAAGTGAATTGCATAGGTGCTGGACTCGTGGTGCACTTTGGAGCAGTAAGAGATTTCACTGAGCCTTTGCAATGTACTGTGTTTGCAGTGTTTTGGAACAGGCTGCATATATGGTGATTGGAGAGCAGCAGCATCCACGAGGTGTAAATATCACCTCTGCACCCAAAGGAGTGGTTGGCAAGACGTTGGCTACCCCCATATCATGCACCTTTATGCACACACATAAATACATAAATAGATTGGTCACCTAAAAGTGCATGTCCCTACCAAGTGCTGAAGCCAGTGCTTTTAAATTAGACCACTGACAGCAGGGTTACAGTGTTATCTTAGGAGGCTGTTCACAGCAATCATAGCTTCCCAAGAACCAAAACACCTCACGCTGGTGTGTGTTAACTCGTGACGTTAGATGGACTACTCAAGGAAGCCAGTATGTATTTGAGCCCAAGTGAAGTCAACAGTTGTGTGATGTGAATGGCAGTAGGCAGTTGAATTAATTCTTTTTTTAACTCTTACTCTCACTACGTAGTCCCCTTTTCCAACTCCAACAATTTTTCAGTTCTGGACATGGGAAGGAATGGCATTTCCCATTCCATGCCTTATCTAGCAGTTCTTTGTTAACAGTTGCCCTTGAAGAAAATGCACGTTGGTCAAGAGCTTTGAAGTGGCAGGCTGAAGAACATTTGTGACTTTGAGGTGGGAACATGTTGTGGGACGTATTTTTGCAGCAGCAAAGAAATACATGGATTAAAAGAAAAGGGATGACATCTGACTGTCAGAAGACAAAAGACAGTAACCAGGTCTCCTTGACCACCTGTGACAGTGCACTAAAAAGAGAGGGAAATTCCTGGAGAGTCCCCTTGCTCCCACTCAACCTGATTCCATAAGACACCCCCGCTTCTGTGCAGTATTTCACCACTGGCAGTGCTGGTCTGTACTAGCAGAGAATATTTCTCGTCAGCGAGACTCCCAAAAGCAGTTCACCAAGGCTGTATAGTTTCTCCAGGACTGTTTAGATGTGCCTAGAGAAAAGTAGCAGCTTTAAAGTGCTTAAATGTGGAAATAAAAATCTGGTTCCCTTTTGTGGTCGGCATCTTTTCCCCCTTCCTGTTACATTTTATTTAGAAATGGTGGGAAAACCCTGAGGATGTACTCTGTTGTCACCAGTCTGCAGCCTTTCGTGTTTTCCACTACCTGTAGGTCCTAAATACCATGGAAGCAGAAATAAGGAATCAAAGTTTTTGGCAATGCTGATGAAGATTCACTGTAGTTTTGCAGTATCTTGGTGTAAGTGCACTCAAGTGCTTGAGAAGTCAAGTGTCTCTTACAGTGAGCGTCCCTTGAAATGCAGCTAATGTCGGAAGAAGGACTGTAAAAATTTTCTGTGTCTCTGGCACTAATTCAATGAGAGTAGAACAAGCGCAGCTTGTGACAGCTCATACCAATAGGACTGGTAGTTCAGATCCAAATGTTGGTCTGCATATTGTCCCTGGTCGCATCTGCATGACTTCCACTGAAAACCATTTAGTTGCATGTATGCTTTGGAAGGAGAATTTATCCTACTTGTTTTTTAGTACAACTTGGGATGCACTTGACAAGGTGCGTGTGACTCGATATACAAGTCCCAGGGTGAGTTTGGTTACCCTGAGAGTGAGAAACTTGAAAAGCAAAAATCCTTGGAGTTGCACTGCATTTTCAAAGAGACTTTGAGTAGAGCTGCAGTCCTGTGAATCCCACTGAAGACTGATAAATGGGAAAAAAAAGTTGCATTAGTACTAGAAAAATCACAGAAGGTTGGGGTTGGAAGGGACCTTTGAAGATCCTCCAGTCCAACCCCCATGCTAAAGCAGGTTCACCTGGAGCAGGTTGGACAGGATCACATCCAGATGGGTGTCAAACATCTCCATAGAAGGAGACTCTGCAACCTCTCTGGGCAGCAGAAAAATATGTATTTTTTTGCACTTCATAGTTTGTAGAGCTGGAATCTTTTGTCTTGATTTCGTGTTACTTTTTCTTGATACTCTACATTTCAAGTGTTTTCCTTTGTAATAGCCGCTCCTGTTTACTTTTGAGTAGTTCTTACTCCATAACTGGAAGTTTATGTTTAGGCTGTTACATCTTGCCTTAATTGGAATAAAATGTTGGCACATCTGAACAAGTGCTCTGGAGAGTCTTTTGAAATGCATGCTAAACCTCTGCGGATCCCTGACACGGTGGTTTTCAGGTTCACTTATGGTAATCCTCTTATTGCCACATGTAGAACAGGCAAAGTGAAATGAGAATTAAGAGAGTAGAAAAGAGACGGGGAGATGAAAATTGTTGTTTGTGTTTCCAGTCATATTCTAATATACACAATTCTTAAGAGCTCTGCCATGTTCCCACAAAAACTTCAGTAAGGTTTCCATCCCAAGACTTCTCAGAAGTTGTTTTCTTCATCCAAGATGTTTGAACATTTTAGTGCTGTGCATGATTTAAAAGCAGTAGCTGGATGTTGTTTGTGTTTCAGGAAAAACTCTATGTTCAAGTAAAATTAATGCAGTGTTACATTTGGCAATGTGCTGCGCTCTTTTGGTCCTAGATGTGAAAGAAACTTGACTAAAGAAATAGAAATTTAAAAATACTGCAGTAATAAAAAACCTGGAAGCTTTTATCCATGGACTGAGGGCAACACAAGAAAGAATTGTCGATTAGCCACTATCAGTAGTACTTCAGCATGGTTGCCGAATATGAAATTGTTCAAATTCGATGCAATACGGATGATCTGGGCATCCACAAACTCATGAACTGATTACCAGATTTGTTGGTCCACACAATCCTGAATAAAATAGTTTCAGGTAAGTTACCTTGTGTTTTGCATGGAGCACTTCTTGTCAAGCATTTCCTGGATTTTGTTTGAACCCTGTGATAGTTTCTGTCTTTAGGCCTGATGATGGCAGCTTTAAAGAAGAACGCTTCAAAAATTCAAGATTAAAGGTGAGGAATTTCCCATTGACAGGATTTCTAGATGTGCAGTCAGGTATTTACATTATTGCTCCATCCTCCTAATACTTCACTGTCAGGTAGAAGAAAATCTGCTAGGATGCTGAAAACCACATTCTGGCTTTTGCAGAGCAGAACTGCAAAGAAGAGAAGTTGCTCACCACTTCGTGTGTTTACCTAATATTACAGTACATCTGTATGAGACATTGTTGTGCTTTAGCTGAGCTGTACTAATTTCTTCATATATTTGAGTCCAGAGGGTTGCCACATTAGAATTTAATGTTACGGGCTGGATCTGTTTTAAATGTATGGTATGTTGAAATGCCACGAAGGGGAAAACACTCTAGCAGAGATTCTTTGCAGGTATCTCCCGTCTCCCATTTACACAAAGCAGACAGAGCTGTAGAGGACCTGAAGAAGTACTGTAATTTTTGCTTTGGAAAGTCACACTGGAAAACTAATTTGGCTGCATGTTTAATCATGTGATCTGGAAACCACAGGCTGGGAAAAGTGGTTCTGGTTCTCCCAGTGATTCACCAACCTCAGCTCTGTATGTTGGTACTGCCTGTTTCATCTTTATGATAAAAGATTGAAAAAGCCACTGTTAGGGTATTATTAAAAAGAACTTAGTGATGTCATCAGGAAAGAGGCGGAGCCTACCTAAATGCCTTGAGTTGAGAGTCAGTTTGGTTTCCAGTTCCGCAATAGAAAGGAAAGAGAAGGAAAGGACAACAGGTCTTTTGGGTTGCGACCAACATTGGGCATGGCTGTGGGCAAGGGCGTTGAAAGGAAGAAACCTTTGTATCAAGTAAATAGTGAATAATAAAAGTAAAGCTGAAATGGGTAAATAGTTTGGAAGATAGGGCCACCAAAGAGCACAGAGGCAGCAGAAAGTTTGACTAGAACTCATGGATTGGTGAAATGTCTTCTATATGCTTCTCTTGAAAAATAAAGCTAGTCATGAAATAGTCGAAGGGTGACATACTGTGTTTGAGTTGGAGCACAAACTCGGTAGCGAATATGGAAAACTTAGGGAAAATGAGATCAATAGGAAAGGGAAGGGTGGGGGGAAACTGAAATGATTGTAATCACAAGGGAAGAGTTGAAAAGAAAAAGTCATAGAAAGGTATTACTGCATGAAACTGCAATCCTCAAAGGATTAATTTCAAAATGCCAGGAGGAAGAGCTGCTGCAGGAGAGCTCGGAGACAGAACTGGACCAGAAGGGCCTTTATTCCCACCTTGCTGTTCTCACAGCAGGTCTGTATGGTATGTGTCATCTTTGACTAAATTGGGTTGTAAATTACCCCAGGCTCTTTTGGTTCCCTCAAGTTGCAAACAAAATTGGTGGGACAACTTTTGAAGAGACAGAGAAATGGAGGAATTTGGGCTGACACAACATGAATGGTGTTTAGTTCACGCAGTTCCCAAAATGTGTGTCAGTCGGGTTTACAGACAGAGGGTGTGACTTTACCGTTCACAGTGGCAGGGGAAGAAAATGTACACTTTTACAATTGGTGTAGTTACCTGACTCTTGGAGCGAAGGGCACCATGTTAAGTAGGATGCGATGTTTGGATCTGATCTTTGTTTGCTGGTCACTGAGACTGGACATTTCTCCCCTGCGACTTCAGAGAGGCTTTCTTTCTGGAGGGAGAGGTTGATTCTGGGGGAGTTTAAGTCAGCGAGACAAAGGGGCCCGTAAACCATCATTTCTGATAGGCGAGCAAAATGTTTACCTGAATGCACCTCTACATATCATAGCTTCGAACGGGACAGGGAAAGTCTTGTGTCTTACAGCTGTAAATTTTGTAAGCTGCTTGCAGACTCAGGAGGCAATACAATACTTCATGTTTATTTCCAGAAGGTTATTGCAGAATAGGAGTTGGAAAAAAGCTCTTTGAAAAGTAGATGTCTGATTCTGGAACAGAAACCTGCAGCGAGGTTTGAATTCCACAACAGATACTGGTACCCCTGATACCATGAAATAAGGAGGATCTGGAGTGTAAGAGTGAAAGAGGGTGGCAGTGGTTGGCTCCCAAGAATGCCCGTATTTCATTCTTTGGCAGTCTGTTAATTACAATAATTTTCTGAAATCCCAGGTTTTTGTAATGGCTTTAGCCTACAAAGTCCCAGTACAGAGCACCTTTTCCTGTTAATTTAACCCCTGTCTTTTCTCTGCGTGTTCCATGCAAGTAGGAAGCTCTGATGCTTGTCAGTTTTTCATCTCTCCAGTGATTTTGCAAAGTGTAATCATTGCAAAGTGCAATTGCTTAATATGTAGCTCATTCTCTAAAACCCCAAGGATAAAGGCAGTGAGTGACACGAGTCATTACCAGAGCAATGGTATCTAAAAAGATCAACAGTCATGCACCAAGTACCCATCCATTTAGTCTTGAATTAGGAATTGGAGAAATCACTAGGCAGATGAGGTTGATATAATCTCCAGACAAATTAGTTACCCTGGAACGCTGTGCTGCTAATGGTTTTCTCTTTTAATATTAGAAGCACTGATCGGTTACATGTCCCTACTGTTCCATTTGTGTATCCAAGACCCTTGTACACTACCAGTTTTCCCAGGTGTCATCTGCATCTTTCCAGGCACTATGTAACTTCATGCCTGAAATTCAGAAACTTTGTCCAGAAAATATGAAGAACTCTTCTGGCTAGATCAGCAATGTTAGGGTTCAAACTCCTGTTTTTCAGTCATACTTATTTTTATTCAGCCGTCCAGGTGGCATCCATTTTTTTGCTTTTCTATGTACTGACTCGTATGAGCTGGAACAGATTTCTTCTCCATCTCATTCCAGTGAGGAACTTCTTCGTCCAGCAACTGGACAATGTACTACTATAAATGACTGGAGCATTAACATCTCCACAGTCATTCAGAGAGGGTAGTTTGCAGCTTTATAGGTGATGGGAGCTACCATCTCATCCTTTATGTGCTTTGAGATGTACAGGAGCCTATACAAGCTCAGTACTACTACATGATGTTGTATGTGGCAGCCTGAAGGGGCACCAAGGTTTAACACCGATGAAGTGATTTATGCATGCTGATAAATCACGAATTACATTTTGCTTCCAAGGCTCCCTATGGGAATAAAAATGAGACTCTTCCTGAATTACAATGAAAAACCCCCAAGCAGCAAAATAGGCATGTGCTGGATGTATGTTTAGCACCCTTGAAGTCAACAGGACTTGGGCAGCATTACACTAGTTGGAGATCTACTATTAGAGGTATTACAATGTCAGTGTTATTATTAAGAGCATGAAATAATACATAGTGAGTGAGTGCACCATCCTATGACATTGCTCATGGACCACATTTATAAGGTATTGTACTATAGAGTCATCTTTAATTTGTGCATCGAATCACCACAGCCTTCTATTCTGACCTTACTGGTCTTAAAATATGGGTTATAACCCACAAGCTGTGCTACTGTGTGTTCCTTAGCTAAAAATATTCCAAGAAATGTAACAGCAGACCACAGATAATATTTAAATTATATTTATTGTAAATCAGGTATGTACTATCCATTTCTGCATACTAATTTTTGTCTTTATGTCAATTTCTCAAGTCTTTTGGATGCAACTTTTTTTATTCTGCACTTTCTGTAACTATTGACAAGCACCTGAAAAACTGGCAATACTTTGTTTAGTGATCCTAGAATACACTCGGAGTAGTGGTATGTTCAAGAAATTCATTGTAGGGCTACATTTTCCTAAGTGACCCAGTCCACTTCACAGGGAGTTAAATGACTTGAGAAGGAGAAGCTACAGATCAAACCTGGCAATGTCAGATGTCAAAGTAGGCGATGCAGTAAGGAAATAGAACTGTTAGGTTAGATCGGAAGTTTATAGATCGCTGGTCTAGACGAAGTATGCATTGCCCAGCAGAAGTGGTATATATGTTATACCTGCGTTTGCTGAGACTTGGGTGTCACCCTTGAGCACAGGTACACAAAATCCTTGGGGGCATTACATTATATGAAAATCTATGGGATTTTTCCTTTCTTCCCCCCAGTTCAGTTGAGCTGGGAATCCCCAGCAGAAGCTGTGAGAAGCAAAAATTGAGGTTTAAATCTACTACTTTCCTTGAAGGTAGCTGCACGCGTCTTGGGGAGTGTGAAAAACAAACAAGCTGTGCTTTGGAAGGCAGGCTTTAGGAAGCCCTTCAGAATTGCTCAGTTGTTATGAAGGTTGTTTGTGCGTGTAGTGCTGGCCTGTAGGACATCTAGAGCTTGCGTCACATGTTTACAGATCTTCCGACAGG